>NW_015505394.1:2473202-2502654 GCF_001515645.1 Sinocyclocheilus grahami | reverse complement strand
CACTCTATACTGTAATTACCCATAATGCCTGACATATCAAAAGCACATTAGGGAGGACTTCAAAGGGCTTTCAAGCAAACACATGCATTAAACTCAACTAACTGCTCTGCTGATGAAACCTCTCCTGAATCAACTTACTTCTTTATATGTGAGACAAAAGGACCTGTTAGATCTCATTTGCAGTTACCTTTTGTCTTGATCACTCTTTCTGTAAATGTTTGGGTTCAGATGTCTTGAAATAGATGGATAGACTTCTATGTTGTCAAAGACAGTTAGAGAAACAGTTTCTTCTGTCTCTGTCCAGATGATCTTTAGTTACATGTATACAATTGACTCTAGTTATATCAACAGTCATCAGTTTTGGTCTCTTTGGGGGTTGAGCATTTCGCCTTGCTAATTAAGTTCAGATAGAGCACATGTCCCTTGAGTTTCGTTTGTGATAACTGCTTATGCAAGCATTGGTAAATTAACAAAAGCATTTACAAATGTTTGTATTGAAGTATATTTGAACTGAATCAGAATCAGAAAGAGCTTATTGCCAGGTATGTTTACACATACGAGTAATTTATTATGGTGTCAGAAGCATCCACAGCACAAACAAAATGACAGTGACAAGACACGCATAATAAAAATAGAATAAGTATTACAGGAAATAGCAATATACAACATTTTTTTTGAAGAAAAACACAATATAGACAATAGATGGTATTTGTGTGTAGGGGTGTATTATGTTCAAATGCAAGGAAATGTGAATAAGAAGTATGGTGTGTTAAATAAATAAATGTATAAATAATGTTGTGTATTACATGTTTATTGTCAAGTTAGCTGTTCATGAGATGGATTGGTGAGGGAAGAAATTGTTCACATGCCTGGCCGTTCTGGTGCTCAGTGCTCTGTAGCGCCGACCTGGTCAGCACAGGATTTCAGACAGGCTGGTGTAACACCGTCTGGGCCTGGTGCTTTACTTGTCTTCTGGGCAGTCATGGCCTAATTGTTAGAGAGTTGGGCTTGTAACCAGAAGTTTACAGGTTCGAGTCTCAGGTCCAGCAGGAATTATCGGTTGGGGGGGGGAGTGAATGTACAGCACTTTCTTCCACCCTCAATACCACAACTGAGGTGAGACCCTTGAGTAAGGCACCGAACCCCCAACTGCTCCCTGGGCATCACAGCAATATGGCTGCCCACCTCTCCAGGTGTGTGTTCACAGGGTGTGTGTGCACTTGGATGGGTTAAATGCAGAGCACAAATTCCGAGTATGAGTCACCATACTTGGCCACACGTCACTTCACTTTCACTTTTTTCACTTTCCGGAAGACCTGACACACACATCATCTTCACTGATCCAAAGTGCAGGAGGGGCGAGAGTGGGGTTGCTGGAGGTATTAGATCCATGGAGAGAAGGTCAGAATGGGTGTTGGGTGTGAGACAGGGTTTTTCATACATGCAATAAAACTAATTCAAATCGTCAGCCAGTTGTTGATTCAACACAGTTCTTGGGGAAAGTGTTTTGTAGTTGGACTTTCAGTCCTTTCCACACTGATGCAGGGTCATTGGCTGAAAAGTGGTTTCTCAGCTTTTCAGAGTAGTTTCTCTTAGCCACTCTGATCTCCTTACCAGGGCGTCCCCAACTGCTCCCTGGGCATCACAGCAATATGGCTGCCCACCTCTCCAGGTGTGTGTTCACAGGGTGTGTGTGCACTTGGATGGGTTAAATGCAGAGCACAAATTCCGAGTATGAGTCACCATACTTGGCCACACGTCACTTCACTTTCACTTTTTTCACTTTCCGGAAGACCTGACACACATCATCTTCACTGATCCAAAGTGCAGGAGGGGCGAGAGTGGGGTTGCTGGAGGTGTTAGATCCATGGAGAGAAGGTCAGAATGGGTGTTGGGTGTGAGACAGGGTTTTACATACCTGCAATAAAACTAATTCAAATCGTCAGCCAGTTGTTGATTCAACACAGTTCTTGGGGAAAGTGTTTTGTAGTTGGACTTTCAGTCCTTTCCACACTGATGCAGGGTCATTGGCTGAAAAGTGGTTTCTCAGCTTTTCAGAGTAGTTTCTCTTAGCCACTCTGATCTCCTTACCAGGGCGTTTTTGGCCTGTTTATACAAGACTTTGTCCCCATTCCTGTAGGCATCTTTTTTGGCCTGACAGAGCTGCCTAAATTTGGCAGTGAATCATGGTTTGTCATTGTTGTAAGTTAAATGAGTCCTGGTAGGGATGCACATATTCTCACAGAAAGTGATGTATGATGTTACAGTATCTGTGAGCTCATCCAGATCTTTGGCAACAGCTTCAAAAACCCTCCAATCAGTGCAGTCGAAGCAGGCTTGTAAATCTCGCTCTGCTTCATTAGTCTATCTTTTTACAGTCCTTATTACAGGTTTAGCTGATTTCAGTTTATGTCTGTAGATCGGTATAAGATGAACCAGACAGTGATCAGAGAGCCCCAAAGCTGCCCTTGGGACAGAGTGATATGCATCCTTTATTGTGGTGTAACAGTGGTCCAGTATATTACTGTCTCTGGTAGAACATGTAATGTGCGGCCTGTATTTTGGCAGTTCATGTGTGTGAGGTTTGCTTTAATAAAGTGTCCGAAGAGGATTATAATAGAATCCGGGTGTTGTTGTTCTGTGTCTGTGATCTGATCAGCCAGCTGTTGTAGCGACACACTCACGCACGCTTGCAGTGGAATGTAAAAACTTACGAGAATGAACGAGGAAAACTCCCGCTGCGAGTAGAAAGGCTTACAGTTGATGAAGAACGCTTTATAGATCAGGACAGCACATCTTCTTCAATGCTGTTACATCTGTACACCACCTTTCGTTGATGTAGAAGCATGTCCCACCGCCACGTGATTTCCCTGTTGATTCTGCGTCGCAATCCGCTCTAAACTGCTGGAAGCCTGGCAGATGTAGTGCGCTGTCCGGAATGGCTTCATTCAGCCAGGTTTACGTGAAACAATTGTGGAGCTCCACACCGAAGCGTATTGTATGATGCCATGGCTCACACTAGTATAATTCCCTCATTAAATCCATACACTAAATAGGAATGTGCTGCCACAATATGTACAATCATTTTACAGTGCAATGACCTGCATGAGTTATGCTGTGCATGCAGATTTGCTTTATATGGGTTGATGTTATATAATTAAATACTCTAATACATTAATATTTTTGTTACGTTAATGCTTATTATTAATATTGATATTGCATGTGGCATCATTAACTGTAGTCACATAATTAATGACTTAAAGATAAATTAAATTGCCATTTGATTGATTGCCATATATCCAGCATTGCGTTAACATGTGTGTGGGGAGATACTACATGTGTTCTTCCAGATAATCTAATGGTGCGAGCAGTCTTACTGCAGGATGACCTCACAAAAAATGACTGTGGAAAATACCATCTACCCAGAAATTGCCTCTTGTTTTGTTCCAACACAACAGATGTTCAGAACCACCCACCACAAGCTGGGTGTCAGAACAAACAGGGGAAAAAGGAATGACAATGTATTACAGTGAGAACATGAAAGTGAAAAACAGAGGTCAGGAGAGACAAGGAGATCACATACTGCAAATAAAATGTCTGCTACTTTCATGTTGTTTAGCTTTTTGGAGTTCACTGGTTGATGAGTTCACCTATAAAATGAAAATTGTGTACTCACGCTAATGTTGTTCCAAACCTGATTTTCTTTCTTTTGTGGAAACACAAAAGAAGGTAAAAGAGAATAACCAAAACCAACATTCTTCAAAATCTTGCTTTGCTAACTACAGAAAGTAAAATTAAATTATTCACTGATAATTAAAAGATTCTGCAGTTTATCACAAAGTGCTTACTCACCACTAGTGATCCTTGATGGCTGTTCCTGTGAAAACATTAAGGCTGGAATACACTACACGATGTTTGCCCCGATTTACAGTCTGGAGAAGTTGACACTAGTTGCTGAAAGGCAGAGCCAATCTGCAATTTTAAATTGACAGATTCCATAGAAAATTGCGTAGTGTATGATGGTCACAGACTTTTTTAAGCTTGAGACTTTGATTCCATCCAGTCGGAGGATATCAAACATGTTTGATATTTTCATCCGATTTTAGAACACACATTGTTTTCATTTGTCAAGCATCTCCTAGCAACAAGGCATAGGTTTCTGCGTGAGTTTGTTGTGATCGTAACAACTTGAAAGTCTGGTAGTGTATGATCCTCAGTCATTTTGGCCACGTACACACTGCAGCTAAATTCGGTTGTCAGTTCACCTTTTAGTCCTTAATCACAATTTAATAACGTTTTGCGGATTTTCACATGTCTTTGCAGTCTAATGTTTGTTTTGTCTACAGCAGCTAACACAAAACTAGCTAATCTGCGGCCTCCATTCTCTCCGAGACGCCACAACACTGCTATGGTTACCACGCTGCCATTCATGGCAGTTTCGGGAGTGAGTCGTGTTCCGTACACACATGGAACGATATTTTACGGGACTCACTCCTGCATTTAAATGCGGTTGTCACTCCTGAAACTTGCAGTGTGTACGTGACCTAACTGGCCTTAGTGTATGATGGCCAGTTTTCCTCTGTTTTGACCTTTTGTATCACTTGCTGGTTTGGAAATGCTACAGTGAAACAAAAGAGTTTGTGGAGTAAAGTCCTAAACATTGTGAGTAAATTACCTGGTACCCCAATGTAAAATCTGATCATATGCACCCATTGTTTGTTAAGTTTAAGCTTTTGCCTTCAGGTCGAAGATTTAGGATGCCAGTGTTTCTTAAAAATAGAGGGGGCAAGATCCTTTTTAACACAAGCAGTGAAATGTCTAAATGAAAGATAGCGGGGCAGGGCGGGGAGGCTTACATCCTTGTTGCCATGTTATATTGTTTTCTATGTGAAACGCATGTTAAAACCCACTGAAACAGAATTTCCACAAGGTGATAATAAAGGTACTACTACTACGACTATTACAAAGTCCGTAAGTGTATGATGCCTAGCGTTTTAAAATCTGTTCCGATTTTAAAAGTTGTGCAGTGTATTCCAGTTTTTATAAATACTGATACCATTTTAAACAGTTTAGTTTGATTAGTCAGTTAAGCCAATAAAGCCACATATAAAGCCTACAACTATAAGCAAGCATTACAGTTCTGTCTTCACACCCTCATGTTGTTCCATACCTGTATGACAACTCTGACAATTTAAGTCTAGGGGGTCCAAAACAACATTTGACCCTATTGACTTTCTTATATGGGGAAAAAAATGGAAATATTTTTCAGGATGTTTTGTATTGCACGTAAGAGTGAAACGTCTAGAACAACATTAGAGTGAGTATATATTGACAGAATGTCCATTCTTGGAAGAATTATCCCTGTAATGCTTCTTTTATCAGGATCAAGTCAGTTCTTTGTATCGCAGCTGTTTTCGGGACATATTAGACAGATTTGTAACTCTACACTGAAAGCTAGAGCAAAAAAATAGTGCAGAACTCAAACTGGCAACCAGTCACCTATACAGAACGATTCCTCCATAGCAATGTAGTACAGCTTTGTGTTATTAGCCAAGTTGTTGTTTAATTGCACTAGCTTTCAATGTCACTGGATTGCCTTTAAGCAACATAATGTTATTTAAGCTACATGATTTTATTTATTATGTTATGTTTTCCCTCTGAGGGCACCGTAAACCATAAATGACCCTCTCCAGAGACGGCAAAGAAGAATCGTATTACCAAGCAGCAGATTGGCTCATAAAAACCTAATCTCCATGGCGAGCAACACAAACACACAGATGCTTTAAAGCCTTCTGTATGCTGCTCGATAACATCAAGGTTTTTCTTGGCGCAAGAGTTTTACTCCTAACTGATATGTGATGCATAAAGCCTATGTCAGTTGTTAAGATCACAAAGCCTATTTTATGAAGTGGAAGCGGTGTTTCTGATCACTTTTTGATATGAATCTCTTCATAGAGGTTATAAATACATGTCTCCACTACTGGTTCAGTATTTAGCACATTTGTCATTTGAAAGGTAATGATAGATTAATGTCATTATGTTTTGGCCTGTTATCATGCACAGGCTTGTGGTTAGAGAAGGAAATGTAGCACATGGCACATGGCCCCAAATAACCATGCTGTAGCCATAGTAACAGTTCAAACAAAAGCCTGAGTGGTACATTCTGCTCTGACCATAGCGATACATCACTGACCCACAGGACCAGCATGATAGGGTTAATTTAGTCATAGGGATACGCCCCGGTTTTTACAGGGGAGTGAGAAACGTGCGTGTTATAATGATAGAGGCTGCATGGCGTGAAGCGGCCTGTCATCAAAAACATGAATGTGTCATTATACATGTGGGTCTAAGAGTAGAGACAAACAAACATATGTATTATCTTATATTAGAGGGAGATTTCACACAAAAATTACAGTTTTAAGAATTAACACAGAACGATTTTTGTCCATACAATGAAAGTCAATGGCCCTCTTTGACTTTGTTTTTTTTTTTTGTCCATGAGACATTTTTCAAATTATCTCATGATGAATGACATGAGGATGGGTAAATGCTGAATTTTTTATGAAAAATTGTAGTTAGTCGTTGTTTGGTGAGCTATCCCTTTAAGTGCCTGCTACATTTTCAAATGGACATGTGAAATTCAAAGTCTCAGTGCAGATTAATTTTTATTCTAGCCAGATTTAGCCTGGAAAATATGGTGGGTATGTGAGAAGTGTGTGTCGATGAGTGTTTGTCAAGCCTCTTCCAAAAATCAGAGCCCTGAAGCTACATTTGTGTTTCTGTGCCAGCAAGACAAAACATATTGTAAGGAGTATAAGATGATTTGTTGTATATTGATATTTCAGATACTGTGAAAATACATGTAGCACGGCAGCAACAAATTCTGAAAATTAGATCCCATAACAACACCCACCAGAACAGGAATCCATTATTAAAGTTGTTGGAGCATGTGAATGTCTTTTGTAGCTACTGTATCCTCCGCAGCTATTATATGAGCTACTGAGTCATCTCTTCACAACCCCAGTGTTTAAAACTTTATGGAAAGAGTATCCAGATGTGCAGCTCACGGTCGATATCAGCGCTCTAAAGTGCCTCAAGCAATTCACAGATTGTGTGTGTGTGTGTGTGTGTGTGTTTGAGAGCATGTTTACTCACATGTTTTGGTCGGTTGCTGGAGATGGTTTTAGACTGTGAGACTATGAGAGTGTGTAAAAATGGGTGGATTATTTTAATGGATAGAGTTAACACCCTTTCATGATTTAAAGAGCCAATGAAAAACAGCTCACGCACTCAGATTATGTTTGCTTTCTTGGAAAGAACAAGCTCACAAGAAAATAACTGAAATGGACAGCCACATACACAAACTTTTGTGCATATATGGGCTAGTATTTTTTCTTTATTTTTCTTTCTTTATTTATTTTTTGTATGTTTTGGTCAAAAAAAGTGTCATTATACAGTGGGCAATAAACATGAAGTCATGAAGTTGTCAACATAATCATTTTCCCCCAGTATTACAAATATTTATCCATCTGTAGATTTAATGAAAGTCATTCTCTCCATGTTTTGAACACAATATTCATCCAATTGTTACAACTTTCTTGTAGTATAGTAATAGTATATTTTAAGATACTTATATTTCACTATCAAATGAGCTGCCATGTTACCCAAATAGACTGTAGAGAAAGAGTATTATATTCCATCACCAAAAATTATTATGCATTACTTATTTTCTCCTGACAATATGACAAAAATGATATGACATTTACTAACATATAGTTCAATCTTGCAGCAAAATTATAAAGTTGAATATGCGAGACACATATATGAGATACTAGACACAAATTTCACAGAGCCTGGGACAAAACGTTTATGGGTGGTCCTTCTCTCCCCTGAGGCCAATGAGTACGTTATATCACATAAACTTGTATATGGTATATAGGAGCTTAGTGGGCCCCGCTCAGGTTCCGGGATAGCTTTCCCAGCTTACCCCCCTGACAACAGCTCTGTACACAGGTAGAGCAGACCACATGTGCACACACTTACACACATTAAGAAGAGGATGACAGTTATGGGCTGCTTTGTAAGGTGTTTGTGAAACTGATTACTGTTTAAACAGACAAGTTAGTTGCTTAAGGACAAAAAAATGTATTTAAGGCTTGACTTTTTTTGTTGAACTATTGTTTTTCTATTATTTTCTTGCAAAAAAAGCAGCTCATGTTTAATACTATACATTCATCTATAACAGACGTGAAACATATAAAACCACAAGGGCATATGCAGTGTGTGCATATGCATTTACCATGTGTGTTAATGAGGTGAAAAACAGCTTCAAAGCAGATCAGTGAAGTCAAACATACTGACCTATAGCAACACACACACACACACACTTAGCTGTGTAAATGAGGACTTACCATAGGCTTCTGTTGTTGTTTTTTTTGGAAAACTTTACAATAAGGTTCAATTTATTAACATTAGTTAACATAACTTTGTTAACTATATTTCTACATACACACATTTTTAGTTGTGTAATGTAACATCTGTTAATGTATCATGAACAAACAAGAATTATCAATGAACAATAGTAAATTAATTATACTTAGATTAATAAATGCTGTGAAAAATCATTGTTACCTTATGTCTTAACTAATGTTAACAAAATTAACCTTATTAAAAGTGTTATCATTTTTATTATTTATTAGTTATTTATTTTTGTTGTTATTTATTATTTATTTATTTTGTTATTATTTTAGATGAATTGTTTTCCCGGGACATCCCCAAATGTCCCCATTAACTAACATCTGGTGACAAATCTGACACTCATCTAACACACATACACACAAACACAATGAAACTGTGTTCAGCTTATGCTAGACGATGTGACTGTGAAGCAAGGAAAGCAAATATAGTTTTATGGTTATGGCACTTCGCATAATACATGTAGATTTGCAGTTAGTATGGAAGATTGTCTTTTTGTTTGGGTTTTCTTAAAACACACATTACTATTACTATTACTATACTATTTCAGTCAAGCATCTCTGAGGGAGAAACAGATTGAAAGAGAGAAAGAGAGATGGCACTGTTTTATTTCCTTGAGCTCTGTCACCTGGCCAGGCGTAATCCATCATGCTGTGAGGGGTCTCAAACACACACACACACACACACACACACATGAAGGCTCTGGTAACCCCATCTAACCCTGTGTGGCCTTGATGAAAATGGGACCAAGTTGAAATAAATTATATTTTAAATAAGCATGCCACCTGCAGGACTTCATGATTGCCAATCAGGACACCTTCAACCAATCACCTCATGATTGCATGAGGTGATTGGTTGAAGGGAGTGAAGTCAGGGGTAATTTTAAGAGATTAGTGGTCATGAAAACAACATCAGGATGTTGTTGAAGTTGTTATGAAGACCCTAGTTACAGCTCACTTACTGTGGATGTTTAACACTGCTGGAAATGTCGACAGGTTTCCAGTTTGAAATCCCAGAGAGAGAAAGAGGTAGTGAGGTAGTGAGAGAGGAAACGCACTAAAGCTCAGTGGGGAATGTTAATTAGTCTAGATTGCAGAGTTATGACTATGATTGATGAATATTTAATTAGCTTTGATTACATTCAACTATTATTACAAATTCAGTTTTAACATTCCAATGGAAACAGAAAGGTTCTGTTAAGCCCAAAAACAACAGCAAAGAGTGTGGAGCCAATAAACTGCCATACATTACTTAACAAAAATAAAACAAAATACAGCATTAAACATTTCTAACCATTTAACACAGGTAATGCATTACAGTAAGGCTTTATCATGGGCGTCGGAAGCACAAAAAAAAATGTGCGTAGGTCCTTCCCCAGAAAAATTGTATTGGAGTAGATGCCATTTTTCTGTATTCTGGTGCCTTTTAATTAAACAATTGCTTTAGGTAATGCATTACAGTAAGGCTTTATCATGGGCGTCGGAAGCACAAAAAAAATGTGCGTAGGTCCTTCCCCAGAAAAATTGTATTGGAGTAGATGCCATTTTTCTGTATTCTGGTGCCTTTTAATTAAACAATTGCTTTTATAGCCTAAAATGGTTACCACATACCTGGCAAGGTTTCTTAAAAAATAACACACCAGCAACAAAAGTCCAATACGTTGTTTTGAACAAATGATTAACATTCACTTACTAGAACAAATACTAGCTTGTTTAGTGACAGTATGTGAGCACACACCCAGACCCACCCGAGCAGCAGAGATGCGAACAACATCAGTAAGATGCTTTGTTTACTTTGCTGTGTTGCGGGAGCGCAGCACGCGCGAGTAGTGAAAACACGGAATGGAGTTTCATTTATATGGACTCTGAATCAGCCAAGCGGAATGGATTTGAGGAAGCAGCAGCGTGGAATTCAAGGCTGTAGCTAAAACGCGGAATGGAGTTGTAATTCAATACAGCATTCCCCAAGTGGAATGGATTTGACTGACGGCGCTCTGAAAGGTCCACAGATATATGCGCTTAATTTAGAGACTATAAAAGTGAGTGGATCCAATATCATTGGTCTTAAAAAGTAGGTGGGTCTTGTCCCACCCACATACAATGGTTCCGATGCCCATGGGTTCTATACATTAACTTAAAATAAGCTAACAATATACTTCACAGCATTTATTAATCTAGATTAAAGTTAATTTCTACATATATTAAAAGAAGTTTTAGCATTTCATGTTACAAATTAGCATTAGTAGCATTCATTTTAAAATTCGGTAAAACCCGTAATATTATGAAATATTACAATTTAAAATAACTGTTTTCTATTTCTAATCAAATGTATTCCTGTGATGGCAAAGCTGAATTGTCATCATCATTATTCCAGTCTTCAGTACAGAAAACATCTCAATATGCTGATTTGGTTCTCAAGAGACATTTCTTATTATTATCGATTTTTAAAACAGTTGTGCTTGGTAATGTTTTTGTGGAAACCATGAGAAGAAGAAGAACAGAAAAATATATAATTAAAATGCTTAACGTTTTTTGGTAAAAGGCTTTACTGTACTTTCGATGAATTGAATACATCCTTGTTAAATAAAAGTATTCATTTATTTAAAAAATATATATACAGTATATACCTAACTTTTGAATGATATGTCATACATTGTAATGTTGGAATTGGATTACCAACCAATTTAAATATACTGATACCAACATGCCAAGTTTTTTTGTTTTTTTTTGCCATTGCAATTTGCAGTTGGTTTCAAATTCGAGTTTGATCTGATCGCTAGGACTACAGAAGCATGTTAAATAGTTTTATGGAGATATTCATAGTTGGTTAACGGTTTACATGCAGCTGCAATATTGCTGCACATATTGTTATGTTGACACTTAGAGTAGCTGCTTGCTACTCTCTGCACTTAGTGTGAGTTTGAGACATAAATAAAGTCATTCTATGGTACGCTTTTTATTTACAAGTCATTTGAATCTTGTACAGCCCCACATAAAAAAAATAATTATGAAATGTAAAAATTAAATCTCTCTCTCTCTCTCACACTCACACTCTCTCTTTCTCTCTCTCTCTCTCTCACTGCAAAAAATGCTTTTCTAGCTTAGATCTTTTGTCTTCGAAAACACATGGAGAAAGACCTTAGGACTAACTCTCTCTCTCTCTCTCTCTCTCTCTCTCTCTCTCTCTCTCTCTCTCACACTTTCACTCTTTCTTTCCCAATTTTTCACACTCTCTCTCACTCACACACTTTCGCTCACTCTCACACCCTCTCTCTCTCTCTCTCTCTCTCTCTCTCTCTCTCTCTCTCTCTCTCTCTCTCTCTCTCTCTCTCTCTCTCTCCATGATGTCATGTTTCCTTGGCAAACAGGCCAGAACATGGATGACTTTTGTGACTTGGCTGAAATCACTCTTTAAGATAAGGTTTGACTGCAAGTTAAAATTACACTTCTTGAACTATTTTCTTGGAAATTCCAGTGCCCTGTCTGCCAGGTCTTGGCGTATTGATGTTCAGCTCAAATCAGCTGAGCCACAGGTCAGTTATTGTTCAGCAACTGTGACAATTTATCTGTGAGGGGTGTGTGTGTGTGTGTGTGTGTGTGTGTGTGTGTGTGACACCTGGCTTTTGCAATCTCTATCTCTATTTTTCTAATTCTGACAGTGACTAACAAATCCTTGACAGGCTGTAATAATAGAGAACTGACTTCAGCAAATATGCTTTATATTAAATTAAACTGTCATCAACTTGTTTTGACTGGCTTTAAACCAAACAAAATGCTGAAGATCAAGCTAGACATAAAAGCTTTACAAGACAGCTGGCAGCTCATGTATGAAAGAAAGGTGTTGATCTCAGTGGAATCCTCTTTACCTGTGGACTAGGAATTATGATTGAACTAATCCTCTATGCTGCTGTCATGTCATGTTATTTGTTGTGTTCTGGCTCAGTGTGAAAAGAATGTGTTTTCAATATGCCATCAAACAATCATTATATCTGTCTCCTGCAGGTTAATCCAAAATGCACAGAAAAATGAATAGTCTTCCACATGCATATTCTGTACTTGTTTGTACCCTGTTATGTTATACATATAAAAGCTAAATAAAAAGTAAAAGAAAGTCTTTGACTGTTGCACTGTGTCTCACACCCTTTTTTAGCCACTGATTTAAAATGCTGTGTACTCTACAAAACGTACTGTATCATATTTGAAGACCTCTAAATTCTAAAAATGTCCACCTTCAGGTTGTGGGGCACTGATTTTTATAAAGTAAACATAAGCATAATTTTTTATATTGTTAGTCAAATTTAAAGACGAGCATTTCTTGGACTGATGAAACCTAAGTTTACTTTGTTTATCCATGTTAAAATGTATCAAATATGATAGATCTTGCTTTTGAGGAACTTTTAGCTGTACATCTCTCAAACTTGATATGTTTTGCATCCCACAATAAAATCTAAAGATTTAATACTAAAACTAAGCATTTAAATTATATATATATATATATATATATATATATATATATATATAAAGCCTGATTTATCAAATATGATACAAAAAAAAAATACATTAAAAAATTAACTTTTAGAAACATGTTTTGAGACTTTTATTTTCCATTTTTCTGTTAGCTCTCATACGTGTGACACAGCAGAAATGCTGTAAGTGTGAAAGCAGCACACAAGCCTGCCATTATATGCTGCTTTGCTTACATACTGCTTACACAGTACACTTAGTGAACCATCTTAAGATAATAAGAGAAACATAATGGATGTGCCTCTGTACTGTCTGCATTCTTTCCTCTTGAATGCAGTATACATTAGTGATAAAAGTTACAGTGCTATTTCCCAAAAACCCATTACAGTGTGATGCCTTGTGCTGTGCTGGACATTTAAGCAGTTTTTATGACTGTTTGTGGGAAATCAAATTGACAAGGTAAGGTAAACAAATACACAGAGGCAAGCTCATCTCAGTCCTTTAAATGAAGGAGAATGTCTGAATACCTGTGAAGAGGAGCTTTTCTATTTCAGGTATCATGTGTTTCCTGTCATGTGTTGCTATAGCAACTGGAAACCTGGCAACACAAAATTGCTCCGCTCATGAAGCGCTTGACATTGAACAACAGATGACAAAATGTGCCTGAAATCACACAAAGGTAATATGTGCTTAATGTAAGTGGAGATAAACTGAGCACATAGATGATGAGAATGCTAGCCTAAGCATGAAATCATATCATAGCACACGCTGTGCTGAATAAAAGAGCATCATTAGGATCGATCAAACCGGGGGGATTTTCAAAGACAAAATCTTAGCTGTCCTATACAAATTAGTAAACCAGACAGTGATTCAGAGGCCTGTTATCAACCATGCACAAATGATCGGTAAACCATTGCATTCATAATTTTGTGAGGAAAGGAAATTAAAAAAATAAAAACTGTGCGCAGGGGTTCATTAATATTTCATATGGAGCCCGCATGCATGCAGTTCTTTGTGGAATAATGCATCACACATTCTGCGTCTCGTTTCCCTGAGCTCAACACATGCATCGTATTGTTCTAACTTTGTTTAAAACAGTGCATTTGTGTGTGGGTGGTTTGATATAAGGCCTGTCTCATTTGAATATACAGCAGCGCCTGTGCTCATTGAGTGGGGACCTTTTGTCTCTTTAACATTCAGCAGCATGGGTATTGGAGACAAACAGTATAAACCAGAGACCAAAGATATGAAACCATGGCAACAGCAGCTGGGGGCAATCTGACCGGTGTGTTTCAGAAAACGCCATTAATGAAGTGATTCTACAAAATTCAGATGTACAAAAGCCATTCAGTTAAGTGGTCAAATAATTGTGAGAAGAAAAACAAATAGTAACACTTTTCAATAGCTATTTTCAATTTCAGTATCATGAACAATACTTTTACAGCATTTATTTATCATAGTTGATAACTTTTACATTCTATATATTTCAACATCAATAAAATTATGTAAATTACACTGATACTAGTTTTAAAAAGTGGTCTAGACCACCAATAATTAATTCCATTGAGGGAATTACCTGGATTTTCTTTATCGTATAACTCTTTGCCATACTGATGCTTTGTCTTCTGGCTTCAGACTTTACTGCTTCTTTTGGCTGTACAGGGAATGATTCTCTCATTGTCTCTGCTTGTAAAGCAGGATAATATGTGTGTTTCGTTGAGTAATTTTCTCTCTTTGCACCACCAAATTACATGTGAGGATTCTCTGAAAAGTTTACTGACAAAATATAATTAAAACACAAACTGTTATGCATACAGTCTTCATCTCATGTGAGTGTACACCATTCAGATTCCTCTTCACAAAAACGCATATATTATTTCTCAAGGTTTAAAACTTGTTAGATTAGCATCAAACTACTGAATGCACCTTTAATGAATTATGAATTGACAGAATTAAAATGTAAAATAATTAAAATGATCACAATGGCTTAAAACATAATATACAGTATGTACTGTAAATCATCGGTAACTAGATAAATGCTGCAAATGTATTGTGTTCATTGTTGGTTCATGAATCATGATAATGCTTGAAGTTATGTTAACAAATTGAACCGTATTGTAAAGCATTACCCCAAAATGAATACATTTACCCCCAATTTATATATATATATATTTTTTTGTATTTCTTTGTCAAATCTGACTTGAAAGTGAACTTAGATTAATGAAAGGTTTGAGATTTGAGAACATTTCCCAGTTAACAAGAATGAGGAACTTTCAACATGGTTGCGTGTTCCTATGATGCAAGTGAAATATATGACAGCAAAGAAAATCAATTAATGTCAGTTAGTGTTGATCTCAGATAATTAAAAAAAAAGCACTGTTTCTTTCAAGTGTGGTGACAGGTCTTCTTTTCCTTTCAGTAAATGACTGATTAAATTATCATTATCAAAGCTGTCAAGACTAAAATAGTGCAAATAGCATCCTGCATAGCGCTTGGCATTCCTTAAAGTCAGGTTTCCTTTTATCTATTTTATCTATCTGGTCTGTTAACGGCTTCATAGCATACTTTTAATGTCATAAACAAGGATAGCTCTTGAATGATTTAGTTACAGCTTGCTGGTGCATTCCGGTCCTGATAACCTAAAGGGCAAATACTTCATCTGTCAGCTAACTTCCGGCATGCTAGCACCAGCAGGTTATACAAGGACATGTGATGGGGACAAAACCTGAGCAGCAATAATCTGTTTTCTTTTGTGCTCTGTGCTCTGTGCTTTGTTGTTGTGATTTCAGTGTAAGATACAAGCCTGCACACAATTCCACAAAACCTCTATATTGACTACTCATTGCATTCTCTTTAACGTGAAAGAGAAAAACAAGAAAGGCCAGGAGCTATGAAGTGCCTAGCAGACATTTTCAGTACCTCTGGCTTCTAAATTTTAGCGCTGGCCGGTAGATCTGTATAAAGCTCCTGATTCAGAGCAGGTCATTACATATAGGAAACTCTAGAATGTTTTTACTACACCACAAGGGCACCGTAGAAGGGCCCAAGACATTAAAGTTGTTGGGATTAGAGTGTGTGTCTGTGTTTTATGAGGCCATTTTTGGATCTTATTAGAGCCTCTGCCTTGTGTTTCTTCCCATGAGAACAAGGTCTTTCCCTTAAACACTAATTGTTTAAAACTTGTTAGATTAGCATCAAACTACTGAATGCACCTTTAATGAATTTTGAATTGACATAATTAAAATTTAAAATAATTAAAATGATCACAAAATGGCTTAAAACATAATATATGTACTGTAAATCATCGGTAACTAGATAAATGCTGCAAATGTATTGTGTTCATTGTTGGTTCATGAATCATGATAATGCTTGAAGTTATGTTAACAAATTGAACCGTATTGTAAAGCATTACCCCAAAATGAATACATTTACCCCCAATTTATATATATATATTTTTTTTTGTATTTCTTTGTCAAATCTGACTTGAAAGTGAACTTAGATTAATGAAAGGTTTGAGAATTGTCAGACTCGGTATGGATGAATGCTGAGTGTTCCCCTGCACTCTTTACTAAAACATGTTAACGCCTTGAATTAGAGCTAACTCACTGAAACCTTTGCTAATAATCTGGCTATCAGCATGCACACACATAGACATAGACACACTTGTTTCTTGACATTTACTGCTAACTTGGCTTCTCACCTTTCCTTTTATTTACTAAACCAGGCGTACATATCAAACCTGAGTGTGTGTGTGTGTGTGTGTGTGTGTTGGAGCTGTTGAAAAGTGTGGAGATCAAGAGCCGATAGAATGTGTGTTTGTTAATTGGTGCACTATTATCTTGACCTTCAACCTCTTCTCACTCAGTGTACCTGTTAATTAGGCTTTGTACAAGAACACAGATTAAAACACACAACACACTAATAAGAAGACACACCTCCTGCCCAGGAACGCAAGTGTAATTGTGTGCGTGTGTGTGTGTGTGTGTGTGTGTGTGTGTGTGTGTGTGTGTGTGTGTGTGTGTGTGTAAGAGAGAGCTTAGATTGCTTTGGGCTAAACCAAAAATTATTGTTCTACTGGTTTAAGATTTGTGAAACCAAGTATGTGTATATTAAATTCTATTTTCTATTTTCTTGTAAGAAAAATGAAATAAAAACTCATCCTTATTCTCTCATCCTTATATAATAAATATAAAACATTTTTGAATAACTACTAAAAGTAATTAATACATCATATAAAACATTATCTGATGCAAATAAGCAAATGTGTTACAGAAATTGTTTTATGTAAAAACAGATTATTCCTAATTTGTTGTTGTTCTGGTATCAACACATATATACAGAGGTGACTCGACTTAATTTGTGGCTATTACTCCTCTAATAATATCAGCAATGACAGATATGTGTAAGGTAGTGTTGTGCCTGTCAGTCTTTTTATTAATAATTGAAAATGTGCTGACAGGATGGTCTCTGCAGTAACCAGTGCATTTGCAGATTTAATAAAGGCCAGGGCAGTGATTGACCTCGAACAGTATCACGTTGAGATCTTTAAACAGATTGAAATCATATAAAATACTCAACGTTTATTAATTTGTTGGGGGGGGGGCTGTCATTGAATGAAATGATTTTTGTTTATTCGGTCTTGTTAGGTGTACATAAAGAATGTTCAGTGTTAAGAGGAAGTGAGTAGTGGATTGTTTTCTGTAAACATAAGGTTTCTTTATTCTTCTAGAAGGGGAAATTGGCTTTACCTATCAGATTTGTCCCTCACTGATCTCATCAGAAGGTGTTTATTACGGGAAGAGTAATCTTTGCTTCCATGTGGCTTTTCACTGGCGTTTGTAATGCACTGCAGAGGTGCCAGCTTAAAAATGAATGACAGAGCAAAGCTGGAGCAAATATGTATTTGTATATATATATGGATATATATATACACACACACATACACATATGATGAAATCATAATCAGAAATCATATAAGCAAAACAGAAGTGGCACAAGTATTCACTCACCAGAATGGCAAGATCTTAAAATAGGACAAAACAAAAAATGGTGATAAAGTTCAACTTCACACTAAGACACACATAAATATGTAGCTACTAAAAGTCAAGGTTGACAAAGAAACAGAAAGCTATCTGATTTTATGCTGATGTGTCTGAAATGTGTGTAAACGCGAGCGTGTGGAGAGGTGCGATAAAGTTTAAATGAAAAGCAGAAACAGGCCCTGTGAATAAAACAGATTTATCTTGAAATCAGAGCCTCATATATCCCAGCTGACTCATCTTCTGAAAATGTTTCTCTGTCTCACATCACTCGTCCTCACTCAAACACACACACACACACACACATACACACACACACACACACACACACACACACACATTCACACTCACACTCACACTCATACACTCAAGAAGACAAGAAGAAGTCCTCCAATGCAGGTGTGTAAAAATGATTCTACTTTGCAAAGAGGACAACCGAGTTTCATAATAGCTATATGTAACATGAAGAATTCACACTCACACACTCAAGAAGAATACTAAATGTCCTCCAATGCAGGTGTGTAAAAATGATTCTACTTTGCAAAGAGGACAGCCGAGTTTCATAATAGCTATATGTAACATGAAGAGACAAGACAGTTTTTGTTAATGATTTTATCTCTCAGACCAGACAGGGCTAAAGGGGTGAGCTCACAGCATCTTGGTTAGATTGACTTGATATGCTATATGATATCAAAATCTATACACTCAAGAAGAATACTAAATGTCCTCCAATGCAGGTGTGTAAAAATGATTCTACTTTGCAAAGAGGACAACCGAGTTTCATAATAGCTATATGTAACATGAAGAGACAAGACAGTTTTTGTTAATGATTTTATCTCTCAGACCAGACAGGGCTAAAGGGGTGAGCTCACAGCATCTTGGTTAGATTGACTTGATATGCTATATGATATCAAAATCTAATTTTAATTAAAAAAAAAAAAAATTTGTAAAACAACAACATTTTATGCTAAAAGCATATCTAACGTAAACACTTACTGCTCATCTCATAAAACATTAAAATATTAAATTCATTTAGAAACATAGGCTCTTCAAAATAATACATTTAATGAATGTTGATACATTATAAGCAATCAGGCAGATCTCCTGGCCAATTGATAAAAACATAAAGACCCTTCCCACTGCTTTTTGTATTCTCCTCACATTTGACTGCAGGCAAAACTTCCATTGAGAATCATCAAACAAAAAACCCAAATATGCAGCTTCATGTGATGCGGATGAGAATACTCTTTGAAATAAGCTCAAACACAGAAGAGGAGGTAAGGAAACCTCAGAGGATAAGAGAGAGAGACAACACCCTCCCTGACTAATGGAACAGTCACTGGAGCATGAAGGTAAAGGCACAGCACATATTGTATAAGACTGATAGAATTATCCTGCCACAACAAAACACAATGTGAGAATGAACTCATGAAATGGAGATGATCATGAAAATAGACAAATGGGGGGAGGAGACGGGCAGATGTTAAAAATAAGAAAAGGTCAGGTTTTTCGCTGAGCGAGAACGAGACCGAGAGAATAAAAGTGGAGTGGAATGTTAGCACATGATGTTTCACAGGGTCATGGTAGGCCTATATATCACTAATATTTCCTTCTACTACAAGAACATTAAATAAAAATATTTAATGCCTGATGTTATAATAGTTACTAGTGAAGGGTTTCCAAATCTAATTTTAATCTGGAAATAAACACATTTTACAATTTCTGAGGAATATACAAAATGAAAAAAATTAAAATTGGTAACAGTTTAGTTTAGGTACCATGCATATTATAGTATATTGGCGGTTTATTAGTACTCATAAAGCACACATTAATGCCTTATTCTGCATGACCATATTTTAAATCCCTTAATCCTACCCCATACCCCCAGACGAAAATCCAACTATACACGATATTTTGAAAGAAAGAAAGAAATACTTTTATTCACCAAGAACACATTATATTTATCAAGTCAAGTGACAGATTGATCATAATGTTACACAATATTTATTTTCTAAATGAATGTTATTCTGTTGAACTTTCTATTCATCAAAGATTCCAGAAACTATGTATCATGTTTGCTAGTGAAGGCTTTAAGTCTGTTCTTGTGGTGCCATCACGCATTGCTTCAGAGACATTAGTCAGGTCTTTTACAGCTCGTGTTTAAAAAGACATGAGCAAAGACAAATCCTGAATCCTGTATTTCTGGTGGTTTCTGAGCCAGCATGTCACTTTTTATGAACTTCTTTGTGCTATAAAAATTTCAACCCACTGAAATTGAAAACGTAATTTTAATTGCTGCCTTAAATTTTCAAGACAAATCAAATTTATATCCTGCAGTGAAAGTTCATTGCAGTTTTATGGCCACTTTGAATTTAATTACTGATCAATAAAATTAAGTTGAAACTGAAAACTCCTGACAAGTTAAATAGCCTCAGACACTTGCAGAGTCTGTACTGAATAAGACGAGAGATAAAAGTCATTATTTATTCATTTTACATTTGAAATATCTGTGTGTGTATCATATAATTACCTTCTCTCCACAAAACCACCAGTTAGTCCATGCAAAAATATTTCATAACAGCATGCATTGTCAGAAACTAATGTAGTGTCATGCTATCGGCTGATATACGTTTTTGTTCTTGCTGTTGAAAGAAGCCACAGCATGAAGAGCTGCCAAACACACAGGGCAAATACTGCATTCTAATCTGTTGTACATTTGCCGTTGTAATCGACAAACACCAGTGTGTCCACCTAAATCCAACCTTCAGAGTCCTCACTTTGTGCTGGGACTCATAATTGTCCCCGTCCCGTTTGTGTGTGTATGTGGGTGAGTGATTGACAGTCCTCTGACTAAACGGCCCTGTGCCACCCTGTGCTCCCCGAGGGCTGAGATTCGCTCATTAAGCATGTGTGTGTGACAGGCTGGCGGTGATCTACTGCTCTGGGCTGCCTGGCCCATGGCGTCTGGAGATTTATAGAGTCATAAAAGGACCCTCAGCTCCCCCCGCTACCTGAGGAGAGAAATGGAGGATGTCAATGTCAAGAAGTTCTAGAAAGGAAGTTAGGGAAACCTTAAAAAGGAACAAGTCAGTGTTCAAATTTATAGTTCATTTTCAAGTGCATATGATACATCAAGCTGACAGAGTACTGAACTCAAAACGCCCTCGGAAAACAACACATGAGCGCTCCTTCATTAGTGCTGTTGTGTGTGAATGTGTGCAGTGGTGTAGGTGACCGTCAGGCTGCCACAGGCCGCTCTAATTGCAGAGGACACTTTCTCCTTCTCTCGTCTTTTCTTCATGAAGGCAAAGGTCCAAATAGACAGGTGTGAGGCTGCATGCAGTGATTGATGGACGAAGGAACATCATTATAGTGAGAGGGGAGGGGAGGTGATCAGACATGTAAACCCGTCATGCTCTTTTCACCCTGAGCCATAATGATGAAAAACAAAGGAAGTACAAGAGACAGAGAGTAGTCATTCTCACAATGCTACACTGGGTTTCGGCAGTCACCACTTAGTCCAATTGTTTTCACGTTCACTCGCCCATGGAATTACACCTTTGATGGTTTACGGGTCATTGACAACTGAGAGAGTCTGCAATAAAGGAAAAGTCATATAACATTTTTTCAAGGTAAAAAGTATTTTACAAATATCATGAAGTAATAATGTTTTTGAGGAGTCAAGTTACATGACATTGATTTGGCGAGCAAAGGTTTTTCAAAAAATAAGCGGTAAAAATGTGTTAAAATGTATTTATTCTAAAAGGAACAATGAAGGATCATGCCAAACGGTTTTCTTTTTGCTTTCTTTCTTTTTTCTTTTTTTTTTTTGGAGCTGATAGCCTTGTGAGCAACACTCTGATACATTTAAGCATTTAGCAGATACTTATATCCAATGTGAATTGCAAAAGAGGAACAATTCGTCAAAGAGCCAGCAATGTTTGTAATACACAATGCCATGTTTATTAGACTACTAGATTTGGAAGCAAGCTACAGAAGAGGAGACACGCAGAGTCTCCTCTTATTTATATTTATTTATTCATATTCATATCCATATTTATTTAATATTTTAAGAAGTGTTTGTGTGTGTAAGTGCATTGGTTTTAGGTGGTTAAAAGGGGGTCTAATGCTTTTTCATGCATTCTGAGTTATTTACACTGTTAAAGAGTTGGATTCTCATGCTAATCATGACCAAAGGTTCAAAAAACAATTTGGGACTATGACTGAGTTTTTCTGTGCCGAATACTCTCCTTCTGGGTTTGAATGCGATGATGTATTGTGTGTGTTTAAATACATTTAAATACCAATAGCCGCTAAGCAAATGAGTGCAGTACTTAACCAGTAGTTGTTGTTGCTACTGTTGTTCTTGATGTTCAATTTTTAGACTCGGGATACGATTCTGTACGTTATAGTAGTACGTTATAGTACTAAATAAGTCTTTACCACCCAGCTACTGTTGTAAAATGTCGAGAGATTCAATAAAAAAATAAATGAAGAAAATAAATAAAGAATAAAAGATTGCTAGTGGCGTCACTTGCAGAAGTGCAGTCTGACAGTGCATGTGCATGTCTGCAGCTCCGCCCACGGCACGCCTCCAGGAGCTCAGCTGTTTTTGGAAAGAAGCATAAAACTATATTTCTTTTATAAATCTGATCAAACTAAATACACTTCAGAGATACAGTGGGGCAAAAAAGTATTTAGTCAGCCACCAATTGTGCAAGTTCTCCCACTTAAAAAGATGAGAGAGGCCTGTAATTTTCATCATAGGTATACCTCAACTATGAGAGACAAAATGAGAAAAATCACATTGTAGGATTTTTAAAGAATTAATTGGTAAATTCCTCGGTAAAATAAGTATTTGGTCACCTACAAACAAGCAAGATTTCTGGCTCTCACAGACCTGTAACTTCTTCTTTAAGAGGCTCCTCTGTCCTCCACTCGTTACCTGTATTAATGGCATCTGTTTGAACTTGTTATCAGTATAAAAGACACCTGTCCACAACCTCAAACAGCCACACTCCAAACTCCACCATGGCCAAGACCAAAATTGTAGACCTCCACCAGGCTGGGAAGACTGAATCTGCAATAAGTAAGCAGCTTGGTGTGAAGAAATCAACTGCGTGAGCAATTATTAGAAAATGGAAAACATACAAGACCACTGATAATCTCCCTCGATCTGGGGCTCCACGCAAGATCTCACCCCGTGGGGTCAAAATGATCACAAGAACTGTGAGCAAAAATCCCAGAACCACACGGAGGGACCTAGTGAATGACCTGCTTTTTGAAAGATGTGATTGTCTCAGCAGTTCAGGTGGAGGTTGGCAACTCATTCCACCAGAGAGGAACAGAGAAGGTGAAGGTTTTGGAGAGTGACTTTTGCCCCGTTGTGAAGGAAAAACAACGCATAATTTATTCCATGACTTGAGCTGGTGGGAGGGAGTGTAAACTTCTAGGAGTGAATTGGGGAATGGGGAGGCACATTCTCAGTGGCAGTCCTAAAAAACAGCGTCAAAACCTCAAATTTGATTCTGGCCACAACTAGGAGCCAGTGTAGTGAGATCAGAAGGGGTGTGACATGGGTTCTCTTTGGATGATTGAAGAGCAGACTTGCTGGCGCATTCTGGATCATCTGCAAAGGCTTAGTCAAGCTGGTTGGAAGGCCCGCAAATAGAGCATTGCAATAGTCCAGTCTTTAAATTACATGTAGCATGGTTGTGGTTCAGCCAACCTGAGATTTTGAGTTCTGACTCGTTGTCCCTTCATCTTCTGTCCATCTCTCCTTCCACTTAATTTCCTGTCAAGGACAGATGCATCACCCTTTTTATTTTTGCAATCTATTTTTCAATAAACTAAAAGATTCAGGAAACAAATAATTGTCATTGACCTAACAAATATTACAAGGTTAGCAAAAATCTATCGGTCTGATTGTCCATCATCATCAAATTAGTCCCTCAAATATTACGTATTTGAAAATCCAACACGTCAGTGACCAACAAGCCAAAAACACATTATTGATCAAAGCAGCATTTCTCATTGGTATTTAATTTGAATTAGAAACCGTTTCTGAATAATTACACCAACTGAAACCCCTGAGCTAAATGCTATACAATGGTTCTTTAAAGGTTCTTTACATGTAGTAATGGTTCTATTTAGAGCCATATCATTCTGAAGGATTCTAAAATGCTGAAATGGTTCTTTGTGTTAGAGTTTAGGGCTCTTTATCCACACCTTTTGTTTTTCAAGTCTGGAACTGTCAAAGCACCTCATTACTGATTTTCTGGAGCTCAGCCATCTAACTACACAGACTGTCAACACATTTTTAACAGGCAAATTATTTCATTCTTAAATTTAAATACAAATGTAACTTCAAATTTGTAACTGGTTTCCAAACAAACATGTTCTTTTCTCTCTTTAGTTTTTTGGTCACATGTAAGGATACTGCTCTCCTCTTCTCCACTAAGTAACAGAGATATTGAATTTATAATTCATATCATTAGATTTTTTTTATTACTTGGGTTTATGCATAAACATACCAAGTCGCAAAAACATTAAAGCTATCCCATGACTTTAAATATTTTTTTTCCTTTTAACATTTTGCTACTTTTGGCCTTCGTGAACATTACTGTTTTTACGTAAACAAATGGACACACTGTAACTCTAAACTTAGCTGTTTATTTCATATGCATCACATCCCACAACCTCATCATCTGCAGAGAAACTGCCACTCAATCATACCAAAATTATGATTTATGATATATGAGACAATATAAATAAATAGTATATAAAACAATATTAATAATACTAATATCAATGATATAAATATAGTAATATAGGCTACTAATATTACTGAAAAACAATAAATAATCATTAAAAGGTTATTTACAATACATAGCACTTTCAAAGAATGGTTCTTCATAGAACCTTACAAAAAATGGCTCTGCTATTGTTACAAGCTGAATAACCCTTTTCTGGTACGGTTCAGTGCCATTTTTCGTAAGAGTGTACACATGGTTTATCATGATGTAAAATCAACAGCATTCATTGTCAGCATTTCCTACTAGAATTTTAATGATCAGTGACACCAGACGTATTGCCAAAGCATTCGGCACCATGCTGGTGGAAAACTCCCATAGTAGCCAAGTGTGTAGGAAACCCTCAAGAACAAGGATAAAAAAAGTCTGTACATAGATAAAAGTGTGTGGACTGAGTGTTTTCCAAAGTTTCGCTCTTAAACCGTTTTTGTTTCACAAGCAATGACTCATGCAATAAAGAAATGTTATTGAGCTTCCAACACCTCTGAGCTCTTTCGACAGTAAAACACATGCACATACATGACAGATGGCAGGCACTTGACAAAGACTTCTGCTTTGTGGCCACTTGCTTTAATTAATACTTGCACTAGACTCTGAGCGTTGGCATTAGGGTTCAGAATTTGACGCTCAGTACCACTGCTTCAGACAATGAGCAACAAGAAGAGCAGGTATGAAAAAAGACAAATGCACCAGACAATGGTCATGTCATTTCACATTTTTCCTTTTCTTTGTCCTCTGAAGGAGGTTGATCATAATCTCCTTTTCAAAAGATGAAAAACGTCAAATTCATTTTTTTGTCCTCCCTCATTTTGTTCCTTAAACCGTTGTGATATTTCCATGTTAAAAATGGCCTTCAGTAGACCTGCAGACATAAATTCACTGACGTGACACTGCTCCTGACGTATGTGAGAAGTCCTGTCCTGTGCTCCCTAGAGCCCACCAACAGAGTCTACATATGTAGTTCTAATAAAAAATTACATTTGTGAAAGCGATGACTGCAAGTCAATTAATGTTCGGCTTGGTTGAGACTGAGTTAAAGGAATAGTTCGTCCAAAAATTAAGATTTACTCACCCTCAGGCTATCCAAGATGTAGATGAGTTTGTTTGTTCCTCGGAATAGAACTGGAGAAATTTAGCATTAAATCATTTGCTCCTATATTACTATTCCTTCAATAAAAATATGCTATTGTGAATGCTGTGATGCTTATTACGTAACTTCAAACTTTCAGGTCAAAGCTATTTTCTGATGCTTCTAGATGCATAGTTGTGAATGTTGTGATATTTATGTGACTTTAAATTAAGCAGGGTGACATTAAAGTATGATATTTATACATTCTTTAGTTTATTCTAGTTTATTTAAAGCTTACACTACTAATGTTGACCAGATGCTGTATTTGGATCACGGTGTTTATTTTCAGTTGATGCTGTACCAGTTCCATCTATCATTCCTCCAGCTTTGTACGTTCTGGCTGTTTGTGATCACTCTGTGTAACTCCTCAGGGATGTATTAGAAGTAACTCACTTATCTCAGCAGTTTACCCAAATGTATAACTTCAGAATGCTAGCGGGGAAGCCCGAAGCTGTACTTCTTTGTACTTTCTTTCTCTGTATTGCATTAAAACATTGCATAGGGAGCGATATGGCAGTTTTAACGTTAATGAAAGTGACACAAAAATAAGGGAACATTATTAGGAAATCCTTGGGGGGGGGGCTGTGCTGGGACTAAGCAAGTTTCTGATGGGCCCCGTCAAGCCCCGCCCTAGCACCGCCACTGATTAGCCTAATTCGTTTTGGCTTGTTTAGCAACTTATATTTTTCATTCTTGTTTTCTTCTGAAACCGTTCAAATTTGCCTATAGGCTAGGTATTGTGTTTATTGTTTGTACATTATAACATTTCGCTTTATTTACCGGTGTTATTTATGAATGTAATAATGTGGTTTCTGCTTATCTGTGTTTAACCTAAACTACAACGTAACATTAATGTAGACCTACATACCGGCATCTAAATATGATTTTATAATTGTATGCTATATAGACCTACCACATTACCCTCCACTGGATGTAGAATGAGCAGCAATAAACTACATTGTGGCATTTTATAATACTTCTGTGGATATTTTGGTGAAAGTAACTCTTCACCAAAATTAAAATTAGTATTGTAATGTAACTAATTACTTTCAAAAGACAGTAACTAGTAATATATAATGTATTACATTTTGGAAGTAACTTGCCCAACACTGCCCACAACCCTAAACCTACCCATCGCATAGCATATACACGCCAAAGTCCATTTTTGCGTATCAATACCATGAGTTTTAGTTTTTATTTGGCGTACTATTTATACGCACTTTCATGAGATCGGGTTGATCAAAACAGATCTAAGTGAATATTTAAACAAAATCGCAAAAGTGCTACTGTTCCAAATATCAGATGATGTTTAGATGTTCATTGGTTGTTGCACAAAAAGCAAAAGTTCAATACACAAGACTATTTAGATACAATAGTTTTGTGTTACTTTGTTTGGAGCCATTTTGGTGGTTGGCGGAGTAAAACAAAGTAAAAGTATAATCAAATGTCTCCAAGCAACGCACAGTAGTGATGAATAAATCAGTATGTCTGACCAAATCAGTTGACCGAATGATTTTCAGTAATGGCTCACTCACAGACAGTCACTTGTTTTGTTCCTGAATGAATCAGTGGTTTGAATGAATCTTTTGAGTGAATGAATTAATACCTCCTTCAAAATAACTTTTTTCATTCCTGAATGAATCAGTGGTTTAGAATGACTATTTTAAATTAATGATTTGAAGACTCACTTATAAAGATGTTCACTTGTCACCACCTACTGGTGTAACATCGTAGCCTGCAGAAAAGAGTCACTGAAAGATCCCCACCAATAATGCACAGCCATCTGGAACAAACTCAGACAAGTGGAACGATTTAAATAGTCCTGTATACCTGTATGAGCACTCATTTTAACAATGTTCAGCATCAGACTGGAAGTTCGGAATTGTTGTACAAAATGGAATTATCCCAGTCAGACTTTTTCTCATGCACTGCTGTACAAATAGCACTTAACAATTGATTACTACTAAGATCTATTTAAATGTATATAAAATTTCATAGTCACTGTCTGTACCATGTCATCATTAAGCATTCTCATCATCTGGAGAATTTATTAACAGCCAGCTGCAGTTTCTGAATTACACGCTGCTGTGATGTGGTGTGTGGGTAAGCTGGGGAGCTGTAATGTTTTATTACAGCTGCAATCTGTAGATCGCTGAGTTCATGAGTGATATTAAGCATTGCTTGAAGGTCACACACAGCAGGGCGTTAATGACTGACACTAAGTTTAAAAGCTGCTAGTCCTTCTGATTCATGATTATAATGACAGAATGTGTGTATCTAAATACACATTCAAAAGTGATGAGTTCGTTTAGCTAAATTATACATAAATTTCACTGTTTTGGCCATTTTTTCTTTCTTTTATTCTCTAGACTCATAGCATTAGGGATAGTTTTTTCTCCAGCAGAGAAGTCTGTGTGTGCTCTTTGTTCACATTATGCAGCTGTGGTCATCCTCTGATGAGCTATGAGGGGTTAATGGTTCAAGAATCAAAACGGGCTACTTCTATGCACAGAGATATTGTTTCCACTTTGTTAATGCTTAATGATCTTTTGGGGCTATTTCTGCTCTTTAGTTGCACACGCTTGCAGATAGCACTGAACAAAGTTTGTCATAATGTCCATAATCTAATCAAATCATAATAAATAAAATTAGCATTATACATATAGTATCATATCTATGTATATTGTCTTATGCAGGTTCTTACTAGGGGAAAATAAAGTATACACCATTCATACATTTTGAAAAAATAAAGTCTCATGCTCACCAAGGCTGCAGTGATTTAATCAAAAATACATGAATGGTAGTATATATTTGTGAAGACAAAAACTAAATCTCATCAGATGTTTACAGGGTACTCCTACTCTAACCTTGTTTGTTTGCTTGCTTGCTATTGTAGTACACTCTAAAAGCATGCTATAGAGAGATTCAGACATACCTGGGAATATAAAAAGTTTCATTGTTTTTTTTTTCAGAAAAGGGTTTGAAATAACATTTCAAGGCTGAGCCACAAGAACACAAGTGCATACACTGCAGAGCAAGGACACGGTGGTAAAGTATGAAATGTGGCATCATTACTACTTTGGATGTTGGAGGATATTTTTATGAGGACACAGGGCCGAGAGGGGTGCTGGTCCTAATGAAGACAGATGGAGGTGTGTACTTTCTAATAAGCTGGGATGGGTTCTGATGACAGCCCAATCGGGACAGCTATTAGCTGCTGCCCTTGTGACTGCCTGAATAAAATAAGAACCTTTCATTATAAGACAAAGCACAAGTCACATGCACATTCTTTCGAGATACTCGTTCACAATAGGCATGATATAGGATGGGTGTCAACACGCAGACACACACAGTGGGGTAATTTCAGGGAACAAAGCCGCCTCCAGAAGCTCACCGCTGAGAGAGCAGGTGGGTCGACAGGGATGGTAATAACTGTAGTCAGCTGAACTGCAGAATGAAACTTCATCTTCTATCATGCAGACTTCATAGTACTGCCCTGCTGTTCCGTGTACACACACACACACACACACACAC
>NW_015505394.1:2390380-2470269 GCF_001515645.1 Sinocyclocheilus grahami | reverse complement strand
TTGACCCCTCCCCCATAATATCAATCGTTTATAGGCCACATATTAGGCATTTTTTAATGTTTATTGTTTTAACGTTAATGAAAGTGACACAAAAATAAGGGAACATTATTAGGAAATCCTTGGGGGGGGGGCTGTGCTGGGACTAAGCAAGTTTCTGATGGGCCCCGTCAAGCCCCGCCCTAGCACCGCCACTGATTAGCCTAATTCGTTTTGGCTTGTTTAGCAACTTATATTTTTCATTCTTGTTTTCTTCTGAAACCGTTCAAATTTGCCTATAGGCTAGGTATTGTGTTTATTGTTTGTACATTATAACATTTCGCTTTATTTACCGGTGTTATTTATGAATGTAATAATGTGGTTTCTGCTTATCTGTGTTTAACCTAAACTACAACGTAACATTAATGTAGACCTACATACCGGCATCTAAATATGATTTTATAATTGTATGCTATATAGACCTACCACATTACCCTCCACTGGATGTAGAATGAGCAGCAATAAACTACATTGTGGCATTTTATAATACTTCTGTGGATATTTTGGTGAAAGTAACTCTTCACCAAAATTAAAATTAGTATTGTAATGTAACTAATTACTTTCAAAAGACAGTAACTAGTAATATATAATGTATTACATTTTGGAAGTAACTTGCCCAACACTGCCCACAACCCTAAACCTACCCATCGCATAGCATATACACGCCAAAGTCCACTTTTGCGTATCAATACCATGAGTTTTAGTTTTTATTTGGCGTACTATTTATACGCACTTTCATGAGATCGGGTTGATCAAAACAGATCTAAGTGAATATTTAAACAAAATCGCAAAAGTGCTACTGTTCCAAATATCAGATGATGTTTAGATGTTCATTGGTTGTTGCACAAAAAGCAAAAGTTCAATACACAAGACTATTTAGATACAATAGTTTTGTGTTACTTTGTTTGGAGCCATTTTGGTGGTTGGCGGAGTAAAACAAAGTAAAAGTATAATCAAATGTCTCCAAGCAACGCACAGTAGTGATGAATAAATCAGTATGTCTGACCAAATCAGTTGACCGAATGATTTTCAGTAATGGCTCACTCACAGACAGTCACTTGTTTTGTTCCTGAATGAATCAGTGGTTTGAATGAATCTTTTGAGTGAATGAATTAATACCTCCTTCAAAATAACTTTTTTCATTCCTGAATGAATCAGTGGTTTAGAATGACTATTTTAAATTAATGATTTGAAGACTCACTTATAAAGATGTTCACTTGTCACCACCTACTGGTGTAACATCGTAGCCTGCAGAAAAGAGTCACTGAAAGATCCCCACCAATAATGCACAGCCATCTGGAACAAACTCAGACAAGTGGAACGATTTAAATAGTCCTGTATACCTGTATGAGCACTCATTTTAACAATGTTCAGCATCAGACTGGAAGTTCGGAATTGTTGTACAAAATGGAATTATCCCAGTCAGACTTTTTCTCATGCACTGCTGTACAAATAGCACTTAACAATTGATTACTACTAAGATCTATTTAAATGTATATAAAATTTCATAGTCACTGTCTGTACCATGTCATCATTAAGCATTCTCATCATCTGGAGAATTTATTAACAGCCAGCTGCAGTTTCTGAATTACACGCTGCTGTGATGTGGTGTGTGGGTAAGCTGGGGAGCTGTAATGTTTTATTACAGCTGCAATCTGTAGATCGCTGAGTTCATGAGTGATATTAAGCATTGCTTGAAGGTCACACACAGCAGGGCGTTAATGACTGACACTAAGTTTAAAAGCTGCTAGTCCTTCTGATTCATGATTATAATGACAGAATGTGTGTATCTAAATACACATTCAAAAGTGATGAGTTCGTTTAGCTAAATTATACATAAATTTCACTGTTTTGGCCATTTTTTCTTTCTTTTATTCTCTAGACTCATAGCATTAGGGATAGTTTTTTCTCCAGCAGAGAAGTCTGTGTGTGCTCTTTGTTCACATTATGCAGCTGTGGTCATCCTCTGATGAGCTATGAGGGGAATGAATTAATACCTCCTTCAAAATAACTTTTTTCATTCCTGAATGAATCAGTGGTTTAGAATGACTATTTTAAATTAATGATTTGAAGACTCACTTATAAAGATGTTCACTTGTCACCACCTACTGGTATAACATCGTAGCCTGCAGAAAAGAGTCACTGAAAGATCCCCACCAATAATGCACAGCCATCTGGAACAAACTCAGACAAGTGGAACGATTTAAATAGTCCTGTATACCTGTATGAGCACTCATTTTAACAATGTTCAGCATCAGACTGGAAGTTCGGAATTGTTGTACAAAATGGAATTATCCCAGTCAGACTTTTTCTCATGCACTGCTGTACAAATAGCACTTAACAATTGATTACTACTAAGATCTATTTAAATGTATATAAAATTTCAAGTCACTGTCTGTAACAATTACCATGTCATCATTAAGCATTCTCATCATCTGGAGAATTTATTAACAGCCAGCTGCAGTTTCTGAATTACACGCTGCTGTGATGTGGTGTGTGGGTAAGCTGGGGAGCTGTAATGTTTTATTACAGCTGCAATCTGTAGATCGCTGAGTTCATGAGTGATATTAAGCATTGCTTGAAGGTCACACACAGCAGGGCGTTAATGACTGACACTAAGTTTAAAAGCTGCTAGTCCTTCTGATTCATGATTATAATGACAGAATGTGTGTATCTAAATACACATTCAAAAGTGATGAGTTCGTTTAGCTAAATTATACATAAATTTCACTGTTTTGGCCATTTTTTCTTTCTTTTATTCTCTAGACTCATAGCATTAGGGATAGTTTTTTCTCCAGCAGAGAAGTCTGTGTGTGCTCTTTGTTCACATTATGCAGCTGTGGTCATCCTCTGATGAGCTATGAGGGGTTAATGGTTCAAGAATCAAAACGGGCTACTTCTATGCACAGAGATATTGTTTCCACTTTGTTAATGCTTAATGATCTTTTGGGGCTATTTCTGCTCTTTAGTTGCACACGCTTGCAGATAGCACTGAACAAAGTTTGTCATAATGTCCATAATCTAATCAAATCATAATAAATAAAATTAGCATTATACATATAGTATCATATCTATGTATATTGTCTTATGCAGGTTCTTACTAGGGGAAAATAAAGTATACACCATTCATACATTTTGAAAAAATAAAGTCTCATGCTCACCAAGGCTGCAGTGATTTAATCAAAAATACATGAATGGTAGTATATATTTGTGAAGACAAAAACTAAATCTCATCAGATGTTTACAGGGTACTCCTACTCTAACCTTGTTTGTTTGCTTGCTTGCTATTGTAGTACACTCTAAAAGCATGCTATAGAGAGATTCAGACATACCTGGGAATATAAAAAGTTTCATTGTTTTTTTTTTCAGAAAAGGGTTTGAAATAACATTTCAAGGCTGAGCCACAAGAACACAAGTGCATACACTGCAGAGCAAGGACACGGTGGTAAAGTATGAAATGTGGCATCATTACTACTTTGGATGTTGGAGGATATTTTTATGAGGACACAGGGCCGAGAGGGGTGCTGGTCCTAATGAAGACAGATGGAGGTGTGTACTTTCTAATAAGCTGGGATGGGTTCTGATGACAGCCCAATCGGGACAGCTATTAGCTGCTGCCCTTGTGACTGCCTGAATAAAATAAGAACCTTTCATTATAAGACAAAGCACAAGTCACATGCACATTCTTTCGAGATACTCGTTCACAATAGGCATGATATAGGATGGGTGTCAACACGCAGACACACACAGTGGGGTAATTTCAGGGAACAAAGCCGCCTCCAGAAGCTCACCGCTGAGAGAGCAGGTGGGTCGACAGGGATGGTAATAACTGTAGTCAGCTGAACTGCAGAATGAAACTTCATCTTCTATCATGCAGACTTCATAGTACTGCCCTGCTGTTCCGTGTACACACACACACACACACACACACTCACACACCAACATTATTAAAACATCCTTTCAACTAGGCTCTCTCTAACACACAGAAACACATTTATCCCTGACACAGCCTGACTTTGTGAAGGACCCACCCCCCACACAGACACACTCTCAACTCCACACTTTACTGAGACTTTACTGAGGTCACACTGCTCCTGTAGATTAACACATACACACACACACTATCATACAGAGGCAATAATACTCTGTGCTTTTATCTCCCTTGGAAACTGGCTGTAGTGAGCCATTGAAAAAGTGTCATTAGTGACACACACACACACAAAGTGATGACAGGTGTGCGTGTGTTTGTGATTGTTCAGAGTGGTGACATGTTGAAAGGTTGAATATGTGCGAGTGTTTTCACCCACACAAGCCACAAAAGCCAAACGATATCAATTACAGGCACTGTGTGTGTAGCAGGTTTTGTAAAGGGCCGAATTAAACCCAACCAGAACCACAGCTGCCGTATAACTTCACAAACTTCTTTCTTTCTCTCTCTAACCTCTTTCTGACATTCCCTGGAATTTATTTGACTGACATCCCCTCAAAATTATAATAATACATGGAATGTTTTTGAAGAAAAGTACATGCACTTCAGTTTGTTTTTTTGTTTGTTTGTGTGTGTGTGTGTGTGTGTGTGTGTGTGTGTGTGTGTGTGTGTGTGCGCGTGTGCGTGTATTTGTGCTGACAGCTCCAGAACAGAGGCTTCTCTTTGACTGAAGGCTGGGTGTATTTGTGGACTGTCACTTTTACAGTTTTGACAGATACAGGCCTTCAAATTGATACAGTGAATAAGTGTCTTGTTGACTCAGAGGCTTTAGGGATTGGAGGATTTAACATGAGTGACACTCTTTTGAGATATCTACTTCAGCATGCCACACTTCAGATGAAGATCTGCATGTGTGTGTATAAGTGCTCCGCTGACCCGTGGTAAAACCCACTCCCTAAGCACCTTTCACAGTGTCACTTTATTACTGTACAAAACACCATTCACACGCCACTACAAAGACATAATGACGGGTTTTGACACCAGCAGCAGATTTACAGAGACTTTTCATTGTTCACATGGGACAAAAGACTTAAAAATGTTGCTCTATCAGCCACACACAGACTAAAGTTACTGGCCTTCAGTAAAACCTGAATCCTCTAATTATCAGAGCTCATGAGGCGATAACATATGTGCTTGTGTGTGTGTTTGTTCGTGAGGGCTTAAAGGGGCAATATGATGTTGCTAAAAATAACATTATTTGGTGTATTTGGTGTAATGAAATGTATTTATGCAGTTTAAGGTTAAAAAACACATTATTTTCCACATAGTGTACATTATTGTTTCTCCTCTATGCCCTGCCTTTCTGAAATGCGTCGATTTTTACAAAGCTCATCAGTCTGAAAAGCAAGGTGTGCTCTGACTGGCCAGCTATCCACTGTGTTGTGATTGACCGAATACCTCAAGCGTGTGACGGAAATGTTATGCCCCTACCATATTGTGATGCCATGTCCCGGCCGGAGCAATGAGACAAAAACATTAGAACCCATTATAAACGAGGCAATTGTTGCATCCAGTGGGGACATAATTACGGATTATAATGACTTATACTGTCTTTTTACGCGTTACATTGCATCGTGCCGCGTAAACATAAAACCATGTCTGCATTTGTGATTGGAGAAATGACAAACAACAAGCCCTACTCTACACTGCCCAAAACTCGCGTTTGAATCATCAGTGGCAAATTCTTCAAATATAAAAAACGTACTTACAGACTGTGAGTCAGAACAGCCTGTAGTCTACTCTCCCAGGATCAGGAAACAGTCCTCCATAAAATGTGCAGCACACATCTGAATATTTGGGTTGAACTGTTCTGGAACAGTGTTGTAAATACAACTTAACCACTGATTTCTAGTCGTGTCCTCTTTTGGAAGGCCAAACAAAGTAGTTTCGCTTTGACAACAAAACACAGCGTCACACACGGCGGGCTAGAGTGAGCGGACGCCGGAGGCCTAGAGTGAGCGGAGGCCGGCTTGAGTGAGCGGCGGCCGGTGGGGTTGCGGCAACCACATGTGACGACCCCGGGCTGGACTCCGCTTCGTCCACGGTGAAAGCCGATCCGGCGATCCACAGCGTGAAGTTGATGTATTTCCTCAGCGACCAGCACGGATCAGCTCCAGGCATGACGAAGCGGATATCGTCCTCTTTTGGAAGGCCAAATAAAGTAGCTTCGCTTTCACAACGAAACATACAGTGCCTTCACGACATGGCGGCGGCAACAACAATACTACAGCGAGAATAAAAGTTACGCCTTCTTTCTTTGTGTGAACATTTGGCCGGCGTTATGCAAATCTTCCCACATCGTGACATAGACATGTGGGGGCGTGTTAGAATGAGCCGTTTTAGGTAGGCGTGGCTGACTCTTAACTTTTATAAAGAATATCTCTTTGGATTTGAGACTTTAGTCTTTGCAACTTTACAGATCTTTTTTATGCACCTTTTTTATGCTTTTAACACTCCAAAGAGAAAGGAAAACTTGAAATTGCATCATACGACTCCTTTAAAGAAGGACAAATTGGGAAGTACTTGCCTTATTCTGTCAGGTGATGAAAGACAGCACTGACACTCCCTGAGGAAGAGGGAATGGAGAAATGGAGGGATTAGTAAGAAATGAAAGAGTGCGAGAGCACTAAACACTTGATTGTGTGTGATGGCTGCAGGCCTCTGCTCGGCATCAAAGCTCAGTAATGTGAGTATGTAATTACTATGTGTTTAGTAAACAGGGATGCGGCTTTCCTTTGTAGCTGAAGGGAGCGGTGTGTGCAGATGTGTGTCAGTGTGTGATTCACTGATGCCGACGCAGGTTACCAAAAGTTACATGACAAAAAAATGTATACATATCTATCTCTCCAACCTTTTCTGAACCCAACACAAAGATTTAATGAGAAAAACACATCAGAAACGGACACCCACAAAGTATAAATCTTTTTTTTTTCAATTGAGCAATATCACGCAAGCAATATTGTTTGATTATCTGCGTACTGGTATTCACAGCCATAATGCTTTTACTATTGTATAAAAGCAATATCACACCTGCAGTCATGATGCCTGCACAATTGCGAGTGTGATATTGCTTTTATACAATAGCTCAACAAGTTCATATTGAGGTTCTTACATTATTTTAGACACATTAATATTGCCAGTTAGTCAGGCATGTCACACTTTCAAGCCAGAAATAGCACAGAAGTTTTTGGCTGAATTGCAATATGATATATATCTCTGTATTTTTTACATTTGGCCTATGTGCAAAAAGGGTTACTAATTTAAAAAACAAATATAATGCTTCTTAAAGCAGAAGGCAAGGCAAGGCAAGTTTATTTATATAGCACATTTCGTACACAATGGTAATTCAAAGTGTTTTACATAAAAGAAAGTAAAATAATCATAAAAAAAATCACAAGAATAAAACAAGGAATTTAAAAACTTTGAAAATGATTTAAAAATTGATTTAAAACTAATTTAAGACAGTTAAAAATAGAAAATTATTATACATACAATATAGTGCAATCAGTTCGGACATCGCACAGTGCTCATTCAATAAATGCACAGCTAAACAGATGAGTTTTGAGTCTAGATTTAAATGTGACTAATGTTTTTGCACATCTGATTCCTTCTTAAAAAAAGAATTCCTTCTTTGCAACATCTGATTCCTTCTTAAAAAATAAGTTAAATTCACTAATCTATAGGCTAAAGAAAGAAAGAAAGAAAGACTAATTGGATTAGGCTACCCCATTACAACTTAATTAGCAGAGCCAATCCACCCTATACATGCAAGCTGCGTAGGGGCCCCGAAACACCAGAGGGCCTCCTTGCTCTCAAAGATGGCTTCATTTTAGTGTCGTTTTTGAATTTGGCCATCGGTTATGAAAACATGAATGATCATTTCTTTTAATGCACCGCCCTGTCTACGTAAAAATCAATCAAATCATGTAATGTGAATGTCGTACAGTCTTGCTCGAGACTAAAAAAACAAGTTGAAAGCGTACCGAGTCACAGAAGAGACACTGTTTCTCAAGCGCTTTCCGTGAGCGCGATTCGAGACGGAGTGAAACACGGACAAATGCATTTCATTCATTCGTTCATAACCACTCATTCCACATTGGATTATGCACTTTCCCCGCAGCAGCTAACTCTGTCTTCCGCTATTTCTCATTCAGATGTGCTCATTTCCAACTACTGTATGCATATATATTGATATGAAAGGTCATATCAAGGTCACCTTCATATCATATCGTTAGTAAAAAATATATATCGATATATCGTACAAACGCGATTTACCGCCCAGCCCTAAAGATGATGAAGAATATTCAGTTCTGACACTTATTTTTATACATGGTTTCACAGGTAAATGTTTTGCGTTAACTTCACATCATTTGCTAACGACTTGCTTTCCCCTCACTGATCTCTATATTATAAATTATAAATACATGATATTTATAGCCTATTATAGGTCACTGTTTCAGCCATGTTTCAAAGCAATGTCACAACTCATAGCATCTGGAATTCAGAGACAAACAACAAGCAGGGCAGTGCAAAAAAACGGTATCGAGATGCGTTTTTAAGTTGACAGCATCCTAAAACAGTGCTCATGCACAAGACACGGCAAACGATGAAAAACAAAACAAATGAAACAAGTCAATGACATGTTTACATATAAAAACAAAGCTGCGCAAAAACATTAGTGCAGTAGAATGTGGGGTTTAAGTGAATAAAGAAAAAGCGTGCTGTATGTTGAAGTGACAGGAGAACAAGTTCACTTTCACCATTCATTTGCTATAATTTACCGATTTTAATTTTGTTTTAGTACACTATTATTGGATGCAACATGTTTGTGTATATAAGATAAAAATAAACAATTACAAAATAATACTTTGGGGCCCATCAGTGTCTTGGAGGGCCCTTATGCCCGTCATACTCTTCCCTCCCATAACGGTGCCTCTTCTTGTAACATTTCTTTCTGCTGCCATATCTAGACTTTCAAAACTGAAGAACAAAATTTAAAATGGCCTAGTAGCCATTTTTTATATTGATTACTTTTGTGTCCAGAGATTAACACACCTGTCAAAGTAATATGTAGAATACGCACAGGAAAGAGGTTTCTTCTTTAAAAGTGCCATAGGTGGGATACTAGTTAATGGCTGTTATTTATTTGCTGGAATGACAGGTTTACAGTGGAACTCCTCCTAAAGTCATTACGGTGCCATGGGGAGGTGTTTTGTATGGTTGGCTAATGTCCCCACGCACCGATGCATTACTCAGCGGTGGTATATATTGACTTTGTTAGTTACGAGTTGTGTACAAATAACCTTTAGAGGTCCCTAAATAATAAGGGGAAAGAAAAAAAGAGAAATTGAGGTTTTGCTCTAATCACTCGGAATATGTAACAAATCAGAGATTCTAAAAAGATCTGACAGTATGGTTTAAACAGAATAATTGTATGCAGTAGTATCTGCAGTGAGGCTTTTTCCCTATACAGACAAAAGGTCAACTTTAAAAAGTTAGCCTTTAGGTGAGAATGTTCAAATTTACAAAGGTAAAAACAAACACATTTGCATAGTTTATTTGACAAGCAGCATGTGCTTAATCTTGTACAGCACTTTTACAGACTACTGAAAGACTGCACTGTATGGATTATTAATCAATTGGTTCTAAAGTTTTGAATTGGCAAAATGATAATACTATTCACATTACTTGTGCAGCTAAATGCCTTTGTTGCAAAAATGGAAAGAACATTTCTAAATAGGTTTTGCATTTGCAATTACAGTCTGATATATTCATCTCAAGAAGATCAAGCTTTAGTACCTGTACAATTCTGATATTTATTTGTTACATTTGTATGACATAAACTGTCACTGTGAAAAGGCCAACTTGACTAAGACTAAATCTCCCGTTTAATTATCTTAAAGTCAACATGAAATCAAAATTGCCGTACTTATTCAAAAATGCGTAGATACAAATGTACCGACAATGAATTTTCCATATCTAGTTGGAGCTGTGGTCTAGCAGTTATGTACATAAACACACCATTGTGAATATTAGATATCATGATGCCAATAAAATGGATGGAAACGGTTTAAAACAAGAAAAAACACAAAAGCTGATGTATGAACATTTACTACATATAACACCTGATACACCCGTCTACATACAACAATTATACAAAACATGCTCTATGTACATAAAAATGATTCCTTAAAAATATCAACAATAAATAAGGTCTATGCATTGGAAGAAACAAAACACAAAGAATAGCAAGTGTTCTCATGCGCAGTGAAATCTGTTTTTCAATAGAATAAGCCATTAAAAAAGCAAATACACATTGAATTCTTGTCACTTTAACTCAAGTACATATTAACAGCTACTGGTCTGTAGTTGTTTCTTTTATAACAATTATGGCTTGAATTTGAATTGAGATTTTTTTAGTGTGACTGAAATGACAGCAGGCCTGAATTTATGCAATTTGCAAAAATATAGCCTGCCTATGTATGACCAAAAAGTGTTGATAGTGTAACCGACAACATGTGTGAACAAAGCCTTTAGGTCAACACGGCAAAAAATGACCCAAAGTATCAAGAAATATTTTTGAATGCCAGTTTGTAATCTTTTTTTTAGACGTTTGCTGCACATGTGACATTATAGGCAATGGTTCATGAGCACCAATGAATCTGAACTATTTCAGAAGAGTAAAGCAGGACGCATATTACAAATTATCCTCCATATGCACATGTGAAACCAGTTTCCAAATGTGAGAGATTGAATTTGAAAGGTGACAATCTGATTCCTTACTCTAACACGTACACATGCATACATAACCCTGACTCATATAGTAGGCGGCGAATGCTTTTATAAACCAAATCATCGTTCATCTACTGAAAGAAAGGGTCAGTATTTTTGCATCCTGATGTGAACTGGCATGGACAGTTGGAGAAAAATTCATTGTGCAGCAATGTGGGTGGGGGACTTTTGTATGTGTGTGACTAAACGTGTGCTGAAGCTGCCTAACCTGATTCTGTCATTGCAGGCTCCAGGCTATAAAGCAAAATACAGCCACTCAGACAAGCCCCATCTCCCACACAGACCAAAGTGTGTGCTATGAAGTCTGGAGAATGTCACAGAAGGCCAAAAGTTTGATTAAAGATTAAAGAAAGAATCCAAAAACAAGGAGTGGGATCAGATCCTGGCCCAAATCTCAAATTGAAAATCCAAGTCCAAATGTTTTGTTTCAACACCAACCAAAGCTTGTTTGTTCATTTCAGAGATACACAATATTCTCCTCTCCATCAGTATCTCTGTTCTCTGTCTCCATGGTAACAAAAGGCTGGTTGACGAGCAGGACGTTGGCTTGATGAAGCCCTGCCTCTGTTACTCCGGCTGACCAAGATTCTTGGACATGACTGAGCTGACCCACATCTGTGAAGACAAGATCGGATGTTATTATTTATTGCGTCATCAATAGACACCATACTTGCATTATTCATCCTTTTCTTCATGTTGATCCATCATTTTCTTTCTTCAGTGAAACACAATGTTTTGCATACAACTGAGGATTTTGGATGGTGGATGATATTTTATAATGCAAAGCTCCGCAAAGGACAAAACAAGTACCATTAAAGTCTCACAGAAGTGGTTTTGTGTGATACATTCCAAGTCTTCTACTAGCTTTGTGAAATTTAAGTCATTATTCACTGATAAAGACAATTTTGAGACCATCTATTTTTCATTGTATGTAGAGCAGAAGCTCCTTTTGTGCTTGACCAAAGGAAATTGAGCAATATTTGAGCAAACTATTATGTTCATTTTCATGTTACTACATTCATGTAAAAAAATCTAATCCACACAAGGGGTCCAGCTCAAATGCGATCACATGTCATTTACATTCATGTGATGTTGTGAATGAAGCTGATGAATCCCTCTCATTTAATTACCTGCTTCTCAACTACGACCCAATTTCGTTATCTCCATTCCGAATGTTTGTGTATGTCAGGTAATGTTGTTAGCTGAGCACTGTTTGAACAGTGAAGGTCAAACGGTGACTATTGTGAGGCTGTAGTCTTGACCTCTGACTGAAAAGTTAAACAAAGCAGTGCTTGTTGATTTAACCAGCACTTCAATTAAGGTCTTCATATATAGGACAGGTAACATTCAAATGTATGCACTTCGATTAAAAAAACAAATGTTCAGTTTGAAGGTACAGCAGACTGTGAGGAGATCTTTCAGTTTGTTGAGTGAATGATGACCATTGTGGACACAAAAATGTATTTAATTTAGTGCTGTCAAAATGAACGCGAACATGTTTACGACCACATCAAACAGGAGACTTTTCAGATGCGCACTCCAACTTCGCCTCAGCGCCAGGTGCTATTCAAGCAAGTGCAGAAAAGGTACAGGTGACGAGGGAGCTTCAGTAGAACAACAGTGAACTGCAATCAGATGAGATGTTGTCAGGCCATATGTCAGTAAAAACTAATTTTCCTGTCCTGTCAGCCATTATACTGTGCTGGTAGCTGCACACACAAAAGCGGCGCCGCGTGCTGTAGCCTATACCATTTCATATTAAAGTGCAAAAGAAACAACGAGCATGCAATGTCATAGTAATGTCATCAGTTAAGTCATGAAGTTACCAAAAAGGCGATTCAAGCTGCCTTAAAACCGTGATGTATGTAAGTATTTGTTATAAATGAGTCAGATTTAAGAACTGTGATGTCTCTGAAATGCAGTGGCTTTCAAAACTGTCCTGGAGCAGCCCAGCACTGTCTCCCTCATCTAACACCCGATTCAACTCATCAGCTCATTAGTCGAGACTTTAAGACCTGAAGTGAGTCAGAAAAGATAGAGAGTTGTGAGAAAATACGATGCGTGTCAAATCCAAAATTAAGCAGCCAAATTAACCTAATAACCCAGCTGCTGTGATGTCTGTTAATCAAAGAACAAAAGAAAAAAAGAGGAAATCAATAGCTTTTGTAGCTTTAAGGATTCATCTATATTTCATTTAGAATTTAGTGTTTGATAACTTTATTCAATTTCTGTATATTTCCTACTGGCTGAAGGGCACAGGTAGCTAAATTATAATGGGCTTATGTGAAGTTTGTTTTAGGCTTGCCACGATAGACAGTGCTGACGGTGATGCCGCAACACCGGTTACGTCACTTGCCCACCGCGGCACCGACCCCCACCATCGTTTAGATTTTTTATAGTAATAAAAATTATTTAGTTCAGTAAAAGAACAGACTCTACAATTAAAAACTAAACGCTCAATGCAGCGTGCCGTACGACAGTCGCATCACAGATCGGATTTCATTTCTCCAGTTAGGAGAGTGAGTCCTGCTGACTGACGAGAAGAGTGAAGCGAGACAGACGAGAAGAGTGAGGCGAGACAGACGACAGACGAGAAGAGTGAGGTGAGACAGACGACAGACGAGAAGGGTGAGGTGAGACAGACGAGAAGGGTGAGGTGAGACAGACGAGAAGAGTGAGGTGAGACAGACGACAGACGATCGATTAAAAAAACAAATGTTCAGTTTGAAGGTACAGCAGACTGTGAGGAGATCTTTCAGTTTGTTGAGTGAATGATGACCATTGTGGACACAAAAATGTATTTAATTTAGTGCTGTCAAAATGAACGCGAACATGTTTACGACCACATCAAACAGGAGACTTTTCAGATGCGCACTCCAACTTCGCCTCAGCGCCAGGTGCTATTCAAGCAAGTGCAGAAAAGGTACAGGTGACGAGGGAGCTTCAGTAGAACAACAGTGAACTGCAATCAGATGAGATGTTGTCAGGCCATATGTCAGTAAAAACTAATTTTCCTGTCCTGTCAGCCATTATACTGTGCTGGTAGCTGCACACACAAAAGCGGCGCCGCGTGCTGTAGCCTATACCATTTCATATTAAAGTGCAAAAGAAACAACGAGCATGCAATGTCATAGTAATGTCATCAGTTAAGTCATGAAGTTACCAAAAAGGCGATTCAAGCTGCCTTAAAACCGTGATGTATGTAAGTATTTGTTATAAATGAGTCAGATTTAAGAACTGTGATGTCTCTGAAATGCAGTGGCTTTCAAAACTGTCCTGGAGCAGCCCAGCACTGTCTCCCTCATCTAACACCCGATTCAACTCATCAGCTCATTAGTCGAGACTTTAAGACCTGAAGTGAGTCAGAAAAGATAGAGAGTTGTGAGAAAATACGATGCGTGTCAAATCCAAAATTAAGCAGCCAAATTAACCTAATAACCCAGCTGCTGTGATGTCTGTTAATCACAGAACAAAAGAAAAAAAGAGGAAATCAATAGCTTTTGTAGCTTTAAGGATTCATCTATATTTCATTTAGAATTTAGTGTTTGATAACTTTATTCAATTTCTGTATATTTCCTACTGCACAGGTAGCTACATATGACATTTACTATAATGGGTTTATGTGAAGTTTTAAGTTCATTTAAATTAGAAGTTGTTATTTTTTTAAGTCTAATAATGTTAAAATTGATAGCTCTCAATTATACTGTAATGTTGAATGGCTATAGTCAATGGTTAAATATTATTAGGGAAAAAACTATTTTATAGAGATATCAGTAGTATTGGTATCAGTTATACTTGCCTTCAGTCATATATATTACAAATATTAAAAATATACTGTCTTTATGTTGTTTCTACATTAATTTGAAGATAGGATGTGAAATTATTGCAATAAAAAAATTTATTTAAAAACTTTAATGTTAGGTGGGATTAATCGCGATTAATTTCAGGGAGAAAAAATGTGTGATTAGTTTTTTTATAATTATTAATTGACAGCACTAATTTAATTATGACCTTCACCTGTGTTTAGCTCTACAGAAGGTCTACTCCTTTGTTCACGTATCGGTTTAAGCATGTGCGTGTGTCATTAGCATAATCTTTTTTGGCCCTAGACATTTTAGGATTTAATTCAATTAATTATTATTGTTTTTGAAAAAAAATCTCTTTTGGTCACCAGGGCTCCATTTATTTGGTCAAAAATACATTTAAAACCATAATATTGTGAAATAATATTACAAATTAATATAACTTGTTTCCAATTTCAATATATTCTAAAATGTAATTTATTCCTGTGACGGCAAAGCTGAATTTTCAGCAGCCACTAGTCCAGTCTTTAGTGTCACATGATCCTTCAGATATTATTCTAATATTCTGATTTGCTGCTCAAGAAACATTTATTATTATTATTATTATTATCAATGTTGGCAAAGGTTGTGCTGCTTAATATGTTGATGAAACTGTAAAACATTTTCTTTTCAGGATTCTTTGATTAGTAGAATGTTCAAAAGATTTCTTTGAAATACACATTTCTATAACATTATTAATGTATTTGCTGTCACTTTTGATCAAGTATAAAGAATACATTTAGTATAAATAAATAAATACATAAAATTTAGAAACATGTAACTACCAGCACATGCTATAACTAAGCCATGCTAAACAGCCCTTAAGTGCAGTGTTATGGAGTTTTCTTGTAGAAAGCAGGGGATTCTAGGTAAACAAATGTAGTAAATGTGCATTGTGGGTATATATGGTAAATAAAACCCTATAGATGATGAGATTAGTTAGGAAGTGGGACCCTAATCTAGCTAAACATGCACCCTTGTGCACGCTCTGTCAATAATGAGAGAGAGTTAATGAGGCAATCAATATAAACACAGGATAGAACCTTTAAAGCAAGTAAATAACAAGATGTGCTATTTACAGTAATATCCACCTGTAAAAACTTGCATTTCATTTCAGTGTTCAACAAGTACCTTCTGACATTACAGCGATAAAGTGCATGTGTGAGAGAGACCATTCATAATGTTAAACAGACAACTCGGACAGCTCATGTGTAAAAAACAGACGAATAAGTTTCTGTCCCTCTCATCCCCCTCCCCTCCCTCGTAAGATGACAGGCCACTCTGTAATGAGTTTGGTAAAGATTTTTTAGATCAATGTTCCAATCAGTCTCCCGTAGCTGGAGGCCCTTGATTCACACGCCACTGTCTCCCCCGACAGTCAATAGACAGAGGTGTAATTGATCGCTGAGACAGATGTGTATCTGTGTGTGATAGAGTGAGGATGAATCTTTGTTATTAAACACAGATTAACAACACAAAAAGAGCAAATCGACCTTCACTGCTGCAACACAAGATTTAGTAACGATTCGCAAGTTGATGCGATGAAATCAAATCTTTCTTTTGCTTCTATGGCATAGTTAAGGGCCAAAGATATATAAAAAAAGTCCAGCTTGACTTTCTGCTATGTTGTTAACTATGGGGCACCTATAAAATAGCAGAAATGTTCCAATCATTCTCTAATTCTGCAACACCTTTTATATTGAGGTATATCCGTGACATGATTTTAAATCAGAAAACTATAGCACATACTCCAAAGTGTGTTGCACTTTGGAAACTTCTTGCATGAAGAGCTTGGTTGATTATAATGGTAGCAATTTGTTTGGATGTGTCACCATGTGCCTGGTGCAGTTAACTATAGGTTGTTTACAGTTGCCTATTAATGTCAAAACAGGTATTTCAACAGGCTCATCCAATTATTTGTAATGTATGACTTTTTGGAGTGTGGTTTTTAACTCAAGTGTTACGTCATGAGGCTATATTCACATTGAGCCAGACTTCATCAGTTTATATTCTTACCCTTTGGTTTGAGTCATAAAATATTATGAAAATATTACTGAAAATATATTATGGTTTACACAAAAATATTAAGCAGCACAACTGTTTTCAACACTGATAATAACAATAAATGTTTCTTCAGCAGCAAATCAGCATATTAGAAGGATTTCTGAAGTATCCTGTGACACAGTAATGATGCTGAAAATTCAGCTTTGCCATCACAGGAATAAATTACATTTTAAAATATATTAATATAGGAAACACAATATTAAGATTTTTTTTATCTTTTTGATCAAATAAATGCATATAATTATTATTTTTAGGAGTGAGGAAAGTGCAGCATAAATGAAAAATAAATAAAAACTACTCGCTCTGAGACATAAGACTCTTATATCAATTAGTGATTGCAGTAAAAACATTACCATTGTTTGGGATATCTGTTAGACTTCTCAGAGGGGTCGAGTACATTGTTCCTCCAGTCCAGCTCTCATGCCCTGCAGGACCATCGGATATTCCAGCAGAGCTCTGTCTGTGGTTGGATCGTGCCAGGAGTGAATTGAGACTGTTCTGAGCACTGGGAGAATCCGAGTATCCTATAGATCCTGAGTGCAGGTGAACAGCCTCGTTCACAAAAATGGATCCATGCGCATCCTGACCACCCAGGTGATGGTGACCAGCGTCCTGAAAGACAGACATGCACATCACTCACATATAACTACAATATATACAAAACATCTTATCTATAAACAATGCAATCATGGTACATACTGTTGCACCTCATTCAAATGATATAATAAAAGTGATGCCCAGATGGAAGAAAGGTGTGTTTAGCACCTTGTGTGTTTTCTGTGAAGCTTTGCACCTTCAGATTATGTGTAATGACACACAACTTTACCCCACCTTTTAAAGTCATGATGTAGAACATGTGAGACCCTGGACCACAAAACCAGTCTTAAATCGCTGGGGGATATTTGTAGCAATAGCCAAAAATACATTGTATGGATCAAAATTACTGATTTTTCTTTTATGCCAAAAATCATTAGGATATTAAGTAAAGATCATGTAAATATATTAAAACTTAATTTTTGATTTGTAATATGCATTGCTAAGAACTTCATTTGGACAACTTTAAAGGCGATTTTCTTAATATTTTACACCCTCAGATTCTAGATTTTCAAATAGTCGTATCTCTCCCAAATATTGTCCTATCCTAACAAACCATACATCAATGTATAAATCTCAATTTCTAAAAATGGACCCTTATGACTGGTTTTGTGGTCCAGGGTCACATATAGAAGTAGTAAACTTGCATAAGCTGTTTAATCCTGAGAGTTAGTTTGAAAAACAATAACAAATAAAATCAACAAAGAGAATATGTTGGGGGAAAAAATAGCAAAAGTATAGAAAGAGGCCTCTTTTTTTAATGTATCTAAAATTAAATTATAATGCAATCAGGGAACATAAAAGTAAAAAAAAAAAGCTCTCTGCCATTTTAGTCAGCCATGATATTAAATTAAGTTTTAATTTCCATCTTACCTCTATTAGCACCAACTGTATTATTTTAATAACCTCCACATGAGGCCTTTCTTTTTTTCTCATAGTTTTGTTTTGTGTACTTCATTTGATCACATTTAGAAACAACTGCGTCACCTTAGAATATTGACAGCAGAGCCTACAGTATGATATGGTATACAGTACCTCTTCACCTCTCTTCCTGCGCTTTTCCTCATTCATTAAGCTGGCTGCATGTGAACAAACGCCAGACTCAATCATTGACCCACAAGCTCAAAATCACCATTCTGTGCTAATCAGCCCTCACAAGCAATACAATGAATAAAATCTGGGCCTGAGGCGGATCTATTTTATATGGTTCATGTGTGTGGGAGAGTCTTAAAGGCAGACACAGAAATATACTCCCCAAAAGGTCACATCTTAGATGGTGGATACACACTCTCAAGCTATTTAAAGTCATGATTTCATGAATGTCATTCTGAGGGGGAATTCATGCAATAGTGATAACAATAAGAGGCTTTGGAAAAGGATTTTACCTCTCAGACTGATGCTGTGTTCACAAGATGTCTAAATGCAGAGTACTGCTAGAACCAGCCTCCATACAGCACTGTAAATGAAAGCATCCTGATACAAATGTTTCTCACAAACATCAGTAAGACGACATTGTGATGTTTTTTTTATGTACATAAGAAGTCTCTTATGCACACCAAAGCTGCATGTATTTGATCAAAAATACAATAAAAGAACATCATTAATTTTAAATAGAACTCTTTTGTAACATTAAAAATAACTTTAACTTTCAATCAATTTAATGCATCCTTGCTGAATTTAAAAAAAAAAGAATCTTACAGTGAAAAAGCATATTGGCCTCCACCTCTGTATTTTTCATTATCAATTAATAAAAGTAAATAAAACTAGGAAACTGCAGAACTTCTCATTTATATAAGTGAGTCAAACACTAAATAGACCAAATGTATTGTTTTGTAGACTTGATCAGACTTTATGAGTTGTGCAACACAATATTACAGCCATGTAGCACTTTGTTACACTACTACTTGTTGAAAAAAATCAAATAAAAATAGCTTGCTACTGTAAAAACTACACTGTTTCGAAAAACCCTTGAACTACTGTCACACCAGTGAACAATGTAGTTTAGTGAACAAAGTAGTTTTAGTTACTCCCCAGTGCTGTGTTTTTGTATCTAGTGAAGACACTCCAGAGCAGAGAGCCATCAGATGGACACTACTGCCCTACATCTCGCCCTTGCACTTGTCAACTTTCTGATCATTCTGATCAAACTACACGAACAAATGAAACATCACTTCCCTGACCTGCAGAATGAAGCACACAGAGCTGTTTTTAATTATGTTGCCTTGGTAGGGGCTTTTCTATTATCATTAATCTTTAGCTTGTTTATTAGCACACAGTAAAAAGGGCTGGAGCTAAGACTGCCTCACACGGCCAAAGACTGATGAGGCATGAATTGCTCTCATTATCCCAGGTAATGAATCAGAGGCTTAGCTGTGTGTGAACAACAGACGTTTGACCGCAACTGAATCCTCCCTGTGTACAAGAGGTCGAAGGAAAGAAATGCTTTCTTCCTAAGTGGCCTGCCACACCTGATTTGACTCTGCCTGATAAAACAACATTGGCTTTGGACCTTATAAATTCCATTGAGTTTGGGTTTCTACCGTAGTCTTATTTATTTGTAAAGGCATGTTTGGGAGGACTGGTAACTGAATTTAATCCAATAATCCAAAATACTGTTCAACTCAAAGACAAGAAGAGAGAAAGAGAGAAATATGCATGCTAAGAAACAATAAGAACAACCTGAAGAAATAGGGATGCTCATTACCACTCATTTTTATTTAGATTTTATTTTAAAGAACGTAATACTTTCATTCAGCAAGGATACATTAAATGGATCAAACATGACACTAAAAAAAAGTCACAAAACATTTATGTGAAAATGCTTTCTACTCTTAAGAATCTTGAAAAAAGTATTACCGTTTCCACTAAAATATTAAGCAGCACAACTGCTTTCAGCATTGATAATAATAAGAAATGTCTCTTGAACACCAAATCAGCATTTGAATGATTTTTGAAGGATCATGTGACACTGAAGACTGGAGTAATGATGCTGAAAATTCAGCTTTGATAGCACAACAACAAAAATATTAAAATTGAAAACAATTGAAATTCTAATAATATTTCACAATGTAACTGTTTTACTGTATTGTTGATCAAATAAATGCAGCCTTGGTGAGAATAAAAAAATAATAAAAAAAGCTTCTTTCAAAAACATTTTTAAAAATCTTGCTGCCCCCAGATTTTTGAATAGTAGTGTATATAATATTAAAATTTTCTCTGGGTGGACAGATCAATGCTTCAACAATGATCTGTCCATCCAGAGAGAAGAGAGACAAAAGAGTGAGAAAGAGAGAAAGAAAGTATACAAAACAGGTGAAATATGTGAGGAACAGAGAAAAGAACAACAAAATGAGACAGAAAGGAATTACAAGACAAAAAAAGCAAATGGGATCAAGAAAAACAGAAAATATATAGCTTCTCTTTTTTGAATTCCTAACTGACAGTTTTGTTCCATCTTCAAAGTCAAATGAGAGCGGATTTGGGAGAGCTTTCCTCTGACATCACTATCTGGGTGTTTTGGCAACAGAGTAAAGGAGGGATGAGGAAAGAGCAGAGGAGCAAAGAAATATTTCAGCGTTTAGAAGACAGCTGCGTCTCCAGACTCACGCTGTGCACGAAGGCTTTTATGAAATACCCACAGCTCACAGCTATAGCTTTTAGGAATATTTCAAACATACACAAACATATACGGAGAACATGCATATATACGCATATGAACAAACAGGAAGAAACTACAAAGTCCCAAAAGCAAAACAAAAGCACCCTTGGTGCCACTAGTGGCAGTCCATCACAGGAGGCAAGACAGCCAGTTTCCTCACAAATTATTCTAAATAAACTGATTAAAACTACTTTTAATCAATCTCTAACTAATGTGTATAACTCAAACGCATAAAGATGTATTTTTAAATAGATTCTTCTTTCATGTGGTAGTCTAAGCAAGTTCAAATCATTGTACGAGAGCCAGAGAAGGCTGACAGCCAAAAGTCTTCTCTGCTGAACTGACCAATCAGAATATGAATGTGCAAATTACAACAAATTTCTTTCAGAAATGTGGCTTAAAAGGCAGAAGGAGAACTAAATTTGGCTCCTTACAGATAAATGAGCAATCTTAACTAATGCATTCATTAGAGGTTGCTTCTAAAAAACATAGAATGCACTGCATGATTTAATCCATTCATATGAAGTTGGCTGGTGTTCAAAAAATTATCATTGTTAAAGATATAGTACACAATAAAGGAATCTTTGTTTCAGTTTTAATTGGAAATGAACAAAATACTATTATTCAGCCAGGAAATACAAAAATCTGTTCAAAATCACACTCTTGTCCTACCCCGAGTCATTACGGCCTACAAAAACGGTTGATATTCTGAGCTATCGGGTTCAGTTCAAGTTTGTCATTCCACCTTCATTTTCACAGGTAAATACAAGCAAACCTCAAACCATTAGATTCATTTTCTCATAAGTGAAGTTCCAAAGGTCAACTGACATAAAAAAAAAAAAAATGTTCCTTAGCAAGTAACATGAAAATTGTAATTGCTTGGATTGTTTTTTGCTAATGTGCTTAAGTCTGATGTCACAGACCACCGTTTCCAGATTCAAAAACTCTATGAGAACCTAAAAGCAAACAACAAACTGTTAATTTACACTCATGGTGTATATCATGATCCTAACCTTTATCTTAATAGCGACATCTCAGTTGACAAGAGAAAATCTTAGCTATGTGTGCAATAAATAAATAGTGCTCATAACCGGCTGTTGAGATTCTCAAATTTAACAAGCGGATTGCTTTGATTGTTTCGTGTGAGAGACAGGTTGCAGGAGGGGAGAGATTGAAATCTGTCTGGCCATTGGACAACCTTTTTTTTTTTTTTAATAATGGTGTATAATGATAAATCATTTATAATGAACATGGCAATATTCCATAAAAAGAAAGAATCCCATGATCATCACCTGTGTCTGCTGTCCATCCAGTGGTATCACCATAGCTGGCAGGTTCTGCTGGTAGCCCTGCCTCAAACTCTCCAGCTGAGCATCCAGCTTCTCCTTCTCCTTTTCCACACTTCTCTGGCCTTCTCGCAGCCTCTCCAGGCTTTGCTGGTACTCCTGCAACTGCTCTTGAAGCTCCTGCTGCTCACACTGCAGTCTCCGCTCCTCTAGGTGGCACACCACCTCCCTCTGCTCCAGTGATGCCTCCAGCTCCGACTGCTGAAGCTGCCGCATCTGGCACTCCCTTTCCCACTGCTGTCGCTCTCGTACCAGGGTGCCCCGTAGACGGGCCACGTCCACCAGCTCCTCTCGCCGGCGCTCCACTTCCCGCTGACGCTCCTGCTCCTGCAGGGTCTGGTTGCTGCGAGTGATGGGCGGTGGGCGGGAGTGTGGGTGAGGGGAGGGGCTTGATAACAGGAAGAGGAGGAGCCTCTGGACTTCATAGCAACTGTCTTGGATGGTGACTGCGGCCTATTCACAAAAAGCGAGGGTGTTTTAAGTAAAGGAGATCAATGGAAAGATATCTTTAATTACTGTTAACAATGGCTCTTGTTCACTGAAATAGCTAAAATGTGTTTAGTGTCTTGACTAAACAATGACTAGGCAACTACCCTCATCTTCAATTCATCATCAGCCACTCACATAGTACTGTTCAAAAGTTTGGGATCAGTAAGATTTTAATAATTTGATTCTGCAATGTTGCATTAAATTAAACCAAAGAGAGAATAAACACATTCATAATGTTAAAAAATATTTCTATTTCAAATAAATGCTGTTTATTGAAGAATCCTGAATGAAAATGATTATGACCATTTCCCTGAAAATATTAAGCAGCACAACTGTTTACAACATTGATAATAATAAGAAATACTTCTTTAACACCAATTCAGCTTTGCATCACAGGAATAGACTATATTTAAAAAAAAAAATAATTTGAAAACAGTTATTTTAAATTGTCATAATATTTCACAATATTACAGAATTTTTGATCAAATTAATGGAGTATAAGAGACTTATTTTAAAAAAATTTAAACAATCATACCAAGCCCAAACTTTTAAACATTAGTGTACACACATATATATATATACAGGGTGGTCCCAACCCAGAGGTTTTGCATGAACTGCGCTCGGCGACCAACTATGCCCTCCGGGCTACGAAGGTCACGGTGCAGGCTCTGGGCAGGGTGCCCCCATTTTACAGATTGGTCTCTTTGGCGACACTGTTGAAGAATTTGCACAGCAGTTCTCCACAGCTAAGAAGCAAATGGAGGCTATTAAACACATCCTGCCTTGGTGTGGGTCAGGCCCTGGTCCTGCACCCCTGAAGCAGCAGTCTTCATCTTTTCGTCGCTGGGGATGGCGGCCTGCGAGGACTGCTGAGGCCTCGCAACAGCCCGGGCCGAACAGCTAGCTCATCAGCAGGGCACTAAGAAGGCTTCAAAGCATACCTGAGACAGGCGACCCAGGGAGGAGGGACCATTTGACCAGCCCAGCTCCACTTCCGGTGTAGGGAAGGGGGGTGGATTCAGCTGTCTGCCATTCGGTGGACAGCCACCACATGGTCAATAAAAGAGCAATTTCCTTCTTCCCTGGGTCACAACCACACATCTTTGGCCTTCCCAGATGCCGAGACTAGGTATCAGAGCCTGTTCGTATACATACTCCTTGTCTCCTCATGTTCTGATGCAACAGGTCTGTCATCAAGTCGGTGTGACATGTTGACGAACTCCTGTTCTCTCATTCGTCGGTAGCTCATTTGACAGACCTGGCGGGCAAGGCACTGTGCTCTTCAAAGGATGTTTTACCTCTTCCCAGTGCCTTTTGCTCCACTGAGCCCAGGAACCCTGCCCTAGGTACAACAAACTTAGTTCCTTTGAGACCATTGGCGAGGTGTCTGGAAGACTGGTTAAGCCTCCCCAGCCTTTCCTGCTGGCTTCTCAGAACCATTCGTCTCGGCTATGCGATACAGTTCACCAGGCGTCTGACCGAAGTTCAGTGGCATTCTGTTAACCTCAGTGTGAGGCAAGAATGCTGCTGTTTCATGTAGCTGAGTTTGGCGGAGGAACTCACTGTTATAATCCATTACGAGAAGGTATCCCTCAAAGTGAACTCTCCTAATGGGTTAGTGCTCCACATGTAGTGGCTCCCCTTCATGGCCCCATATGTGTATTACTCCACTGACTTGTCCGTTAGGATTTAGTGTTTCCCCTAGACAGACGCTCGGTTTGTCACTGAGTTCTGTGCTTGGTAGTTCTCCCCTTATGCGGAGCCTACAACAGAATCTTCCCTATGTGGTCCTTCCTTCAGTAAGTCCATAGGTCAATCTTCACATGTTACCTCCCCTTCGGGTAGGATGTGATCTCCGTAGGGTCTCTTTCCCTTCTGGGAAAACAGACACTTTCCCAACGTTACCTACCATGGCTTTCAGCCATCACTTTTTTTTTATTTTTTATAATAAGATGAGAAAAGGCTCAGGCTGAGAGCCTCCTTATTGATGGCTCTCTTGGATGTTGGGGAGTGAGGTCATAAGTCTTGGATGTTGGAAGGTTATGAGGAGAGGTGCATTTGGTTGTGACATGCCGGGCTTGTCAACATCTGTGCCCCGGGCTCTTGTGGTGCAGTTCAGCAGCTGTGGCGTTTAGTGTAGGGACCCCTAGTGTCGGAACTTCGACCCAACGTCAAAGTGACCAACTGAAAGGGAACGTCTCGGTTACATATGGTAACCCTCGTTCCCTGATGGAGGGAATGGAGACGTTGTGTCCCTTATGCCACAACTCTAAACTGCCTCTGAGTGGGTTGAGACGTTTCTCGACTCCTCAGAACAGAATGAGTGATCAAATGCTACGCTGGCCTATTTATATCCGGATGTCTGAGGTGTGGTCAGCTATGTAAATTTTGCTTGCCAATTTCACTGGCCTTTACTCAATGATTTCAGAGGTGTCTGGGCTCCCAAGAGCGACCCCTAGTGTCGGAAATTCAACACAACATCTCTGTTTAATCCATTATGGAATGAGGGTTACCATATGTAACTGAGAAGTTTTGTAACAATAAAATATAAATATCTTTTAAATATTGATAATCTCTTTTCATGACTTGTGCTCATGTCAGCAGCACTAAAAAACCTTATCAGCATGATGTGCTGTGCAGTGCACCGCAAGACGCCATCAAAGCAGAAAATAGATCCAAGAAAATGAAAGCCTAATTCTTCGCTTTTATTTTTAATGAAACGGGACCCTTGAGGCAGTGAAATGGACTCCTCTCATTTCAAGCTCATTAATACTTAGTAACATAAAGAATGAGATGTGTTAGCTGAAGAAGAATGTGAATTATTAATGCAAGGCGACTGTACCTCTCATGCTGAACACAGCCTTTTTGGTAAGGCTGCAATTTAAATCATGGAATGATGTAAAATATTTAATGTTTCTTACCATGTTAGTATATTTCTATTAGTAATCATGCTGTGACATTATACTACCACAATTCATCTTCTAGTAGTAATCCTGTGTGCAAATAATGGCTGTTTAAGTGCTGTTTATGAGAACACATTTACCTTTAGGTGAATATTGTGATCAGCATCTGAGCTGTGATTAAAGGCCTGTGTTTCCAAGCCTTCCTCTCCTCTCCAATCTCCATCCTCTGTCTGGAGGGTGTCAATCAGTGGGCTCTGGTGCTCAAGGAACAGAGGGGAGGAGGGAGAGCAAGGCTTGGGTTGGGTCTGTTCTTCTGGACAAGACAGGATGGCAGCAGTAGAAGCACAGTGAGAGGAGAGAGCTGCTTTCAGGTTCTCCACTAATAAGGAAAGAGAGAGACAGCAGGATATTAATAAAAGTAAAGACTATGTGTATTGTCGTTCATAACATACAAAAACCTAATAGTATTGTTAAAAAGTGCCTCTTGAAGCATATTGGGTCTATAAATATGTGAGTGTGAATTGCCATGAGCATGTACACGTACACTACCGTTTAAAAGTCTGGGGTCGGTAAGATATTTTTAATGTTTTTGAAAGTTCCTTAAGCTCACAAAGGCTGCATTTATTTGATCCAAAATACAGTTAACTAATAGTGATATATTATTACAATTTAAAATAACTGTTTTCTGGGTTAATATATTTTAAAAGTAATTAATTCCTTTGATGGCAAAGCTGAATTTTAAGCAGCATTACTCAAGTTTTCAGTGTCACATGATACTTCAGAAATCATTCTAATATGCTGATTTGGTAGTTAATAAACATTTATTATTATCAATGTTGAAAACAGTTTAATATTTTTGTGGAAACTGCAACATATATTATCTTTACTGTCACATTTGCCCAGTTTAATGAATCCTTGCTGAATAAAAAAATCTGATTGCACGGTTTTGAATGGTTATGTATATATGGATGTGCTTCCCTCAGTGGACTCTCACCCTCTTTAAGAGCAGCGCTGAGCAGTACTCCGGCCTGAGGGATGTCTTCAGTGCTGGGCCGTACCAGCAGTCTGGGCTCTGGTCCTATCTCACATCCTCCTGCCATGATATGATAGATGTGTAGCTTCTCTTCCAGATTTGCACAGATGAGGTGATCGTGGCCACACAAAGACTCTGTGAAAGAAGGAGGTTGGTTGTCATGTTTTTAAAAAAAAAACTATTTTTCTTTAGCTGACACAAATGTGCACAAATAGCTTAAGAAACCACACCTCTCATTGACCACCATTGAAAAGAAACTGTGTAGGCTGATGAAATAAAAGCAACATACAAATCTTATGTATTTCATTATATTATTAGATGTTTTATCAGTAATAGATTATACTGTTGGCACATACATTGACAAGTCTATTTCATAATACTATAAGAGCTCTCCAAAATAGTTAGGGAATGTGAGCATTCTTGAGGTGCCATCAGCCAATCACTTATCAGAATGTCATTTTCTTGCAAATCCACAGTAATTGCCTGCACTATAGAGCAATTTGAGAGGAAAGATGAACGGGGATGCAAAAATGGATAGATATCTTCAGGTTTTATCAATTATATATGCATTTCAGCTATTATAAACTATTATCCTTGGGTTCAGCATATCTGGTTGGTTGTACCTTGTAGCCTGTGGATCTTTTGGACCTTTGCTTCTGTGACTCTCCTTTCCTCTTCTGACTCACTTGTAGTTTCATCCTCCTCTTCAGGGCAACTTAACAAAACAAATGCAACTTAAAATTCGTACAATCACACACACTAATTTGTTTCCCGCTCAGCTGCCCTTATAGATAAGAATCAAGTATGACATGCTCCATTCCTCGTCACTACACACCTCTCCACAGCCTCTCTGATGAGTCTCATCCAAGCATTGCGTTCATCTTTAGAAGCAGCGTGTACCTCATACATCTCAGGCCCAGCTGAAGATGCACTGATCAGAAACATGCCTCTCTCCTCATTGGCCACCTCACGCACGATCAGCTTCTGGAGAGAGATCACTGGAGGCTTCTGGTCCTGAGAAACAAAGTAAGTGAGTAAGACAACATAACTAATTATACACACAGTTACATTAAACATCTCATTTACACAAAAACAAACTATCATTCAAGCCACACTAATAAAAGACTAAATCAAATGTATTCTGTGCATACAGATGATTACACCATTACTCAAATGTGTTGTGTCATTAACTTAAGTCATAATGCCTTTAAAATCTTTTGAATCATGAAAATCTCAAAAATGTCAACGTTGATAATAATTTTAAAAAAATGGTTCTAGAGTAAATCAGGTTATTATAAATATTTCTGAAGGATCATGTGACGCCTGGAGTAATGACTGCAGGGACGTGCAGAGAGTTCCTCGGGAGCAGGGGTTCAAATGTAAAAAAGGGGAATTTATATACGGAGTAATACCAATTTAACAATTAAAAATTATACACACACACACACACACACATTTATAAAAATAAAGTCCTTCATGTGATCTTGAACTGCTTACACTTCATGTACACGGCACTCATTCACCTCTCGATCTCCTCGTTGTTGGATCTACGGCACAGGCAGTGGTCAGGTAAATGTGGAGAGAGCAATTGCGGTGCATCTTTGCCCGTAAAACGCCACCACCTGGCAGGGTTGCCCGAGACTACCGTCCAGGGCCTGTACGCTTTCTTCGTCTCTTGTGGTGAAGACTTATACGGCCTCTGGACAAGCTGCGTCTGCCCTGCATGCCATGGCCATCCTGCAGGTCTACCAGGTCAAGGCGTTGAAAGAACTGCACAAGGGTGGTCCCAACCCAGAGGTTTTGCATGAACTGCGCTCGGCGACCAACTATGACCTATGATGAGCAGGTCTGTCATCAAGTCGGTGTGACATGTTGACGAACTCCTGTTCTCTCATTCGTCGGTAGCTCATTTGACAGACCTGGCGGGCAAGGCACTGTGCGCTTCAAAGGATGTTTTACCTCTTCCCAGTGCCTTTTGCTCCACTGAGCCCAGGAACCCTGCCCTAGGTACAACAAACTTAGTTCCTTTGAGACCATTGGCGAGGTGTCTGGAAGACTGGTTAAGCCTCCCCAGCCTTTCCTGCTGGCTTCTCAGAACCATTCGTCTCGGCTATGCGATACAGTTCACCAGGCGTCTGACCGAAGTTCAGTGGCATTCTGTTAACCTCAGTGTGAGGCAAGAATGCTGCTGTTTCATGTAGCTGAGTTTGGCGGAGGAACTCACGCACAAATTGCATCTTCTCTTGTGCCGTCTCTAGTGACGTGTTAAATGAAGCTGTTTTAGCCCTAAAAACCTGAGGAACTTTTTTTTTAGACATGGTTCCCTGTGGTATATCTAATGGATTTTTAGCATAGCAGTTTTACATTTTGAGTAAAATAAGGTCTGTGGTTAACATTATTTGAAGACCTTGAAGAATTACTTTCACGTTTTGTTATATAACACTAATTGCAGTCGTAACTCAAACCCATGTTGCTAAAAATAGAAGTTTCTAACAAATTGCTAAATAAAGACTACAATGCTGTCTTGCATAGGTAAAAGACAGTAACTAAATAATCTGTGAAAACTGAATAATAATTCAAATCGAGTCTCTTAGACTATGATCTGTCCTGTGACAAATGGGTTTGGCTCAACTATGTTCAGGTTCAGATTCATGCTCAGAGAAAGCTGACTGAAAACATAAACATATATTATATATAAAAAAATCACTTTTGATCAATTTAATTAATTAATCTTTTATAAAAACCTGAGCCCAAACATTTGAACAGTAGTGAACTGTATTAGCGGCAGTCCTTGTGTAGCAATTGTCTATCACCTGTTTTTAAAGCACACAACAGCAACAAATTCACATTTGATGTAAATTGTAACTGTGTAAATTATGCTATAGAACAAAATGTCAGTTTTATTTTACTCATAAATCAAAAACAGCTATTCTAAAAACCCATTAGATATTCCAGAGGGAACCAGTGAATTAGCCTTCCAGGGACATGCCGGGCTTGTCAACATCTGTGCCCCGGGCTCTTGTGGTGCAGTTCAGCAGCTGTGGCGTTTAGTGTAGGGACCCCTAGTGTCGGAACTTCAACCCAACGTCACAGTGACCAACTGAAAGGGAACGTCTCGGTTACATATGGTAACCCTCGTTCCCTGATGGAGGGAATGGAGACGTTGTGTCCCTTATGCCACAACTCTAAACTGCCTCTGAGTGGGTTGAGACATTTCTCGACTCCTCAGAACAGAATGAGTGATCAAATGCTACGCTGGCCTATTTATATCCGGATGTCTGAGGTGTGGTCAGCTATGTAAATTTTGCTTGCCAAATTTAATTAATTAATCTTTTATAAAAACCTGAGCCCAAACATTTGAACAGTAGTGAACTGTATTAGCGGCAGTCCTTGTGTAGCAATTGTCTATCACCTGTTTTTAAAGCACACAACAGCAACAAATTCACATTTGATGTAAATTGTAACTGTGTAAATTATGCTATAGAACAAAATGTCAGTTTTATTTTACTCATAAATCAAAAACAGCTATTCTAAAAACCCATTAGATATTCCAGAGGGAACCAGTGAATTAGCCTTCCAGGTTGTCCGGCAAATTGACATCATGACTGAACAGCTCTATTATGCTTCCCTACTCACAAACAAACAGTAAAAATACATCTAAATTTATCCCTTTGACAAGGACATCTATAGTAGCTTGGACATACCAATGTTTTTTTTTATAGTGATTCAAAGAGAAGGCCAATCTCTTCTAAGAGCCTTTTGCAGGTGTGTCACTTATTTCTACATCCCAGATCACCTGCATTACAACACCTCCCATTATATGTCCAAACCATAGAATTGTTATATAAGAGAGTTTTATAGTTGGTCAAACACGTTTAGGCAATGAAACTTAAGGCTTGGACAGAGCTATTACAAGTGAGTCATGTTGTGGGTTTATGTGTGTCTGACGTAAGGCCTGTCCACTATAATTATTCTTTCAGTTGGTTTGTGGTTGTGTGACATTAGCTCACCTGTAGACTATACAGCAGCTGAGTCAAGCTCTGCACACTCTGACTCACCTGCATTAAGACAACAAACAAACAATGAGCAACAGAAAGTGAAGAACTCTAAATCAAAACTATGAGCCTACTCTGACTAATGTCTCTTCTTCCTGGAAAGAGAACAGTATACCTGTGTGGACTATAGCAGTATGTTCTGTTCTATTGCAAACAACAGTGCAATATATTTCATTTACATTTTTTGGCAGACATCTGCTTCCTGTAGCACATTTTACAAAACTGCATGTGTTGTGTTTACTTCAGCAGGTTCCTAAGGATGATTCAAAAACTTCAGCATCTGTTGACTCAAACACCATTTGGTTCTTTATCTACAAAAGCTCATTAATACTTAGTAACATAAAGAATGAGATGTGTTAGCTGAAGAAGAATGTGAATTATTAATGCAAGGCGACTGTACCTCTCATGCTGAACACAGCCTTTTTGGTAAGGCTGCAATTTAAATCATGGAATGATGTAAAATATTTAATGTTTCTTACCATGTTAGTATATTTCTATTAGTAATCATGCTGTGACATTATACTACCACAATTCATCTTCTAGTAGTAATCCTGTGTGCAAATAATGGCTGTTTAAGTGCTGTTTATGAGAACACATTTACCTTTAGGTGAATATTGTGATCAGCATCTGAGCTGTGATTAAAGGCCTGTGTTTCCAAGCCTTCCTCTCCTCTCCAATCTCCATCCTCTGTCTGGAGGGTGTCAATCAGTGGGCTCTGGTGCTCAAGGAACAGAGGGGAGGAGGGAGAGCAAGGCTTGGGTTGGGTCTGTTCTTCTGGACAAGACAGGATGGCAGCAGTAGAAGCACAGTGAGAGGAGAGAGCTGCTTTCAGGTTCTCCACTAATAAGGAAAGAGAGAGACAGCAGGATATTAATAAAAGTAAAGACTATGTGTATTGTCGTTCATAACATACAAAAACCTAATAGTATTGTTAAAAAGTGCCTCTTGAAGCATATTGGGTCTATAAATATGTGAGTGTGAATTGCCATGAGCATGTACACGTACACTACCGTTTAAAAGTCTGGGGTCGGTAAGATATTTTTAATGTTTTTGAAAGTTCCTTAAGCTCACAAAGGCTGCATTTATTTGATCCAAAATACAGTTAACTAATAGTGATATATTATTACAATTTAAAATAACTGTTTTCTGGGTTAATATATTTTAAAAGTAATTAATTCCTTTGATGGCAAAGCTGAATTTTAAGCAGCATTACTCAAGTTTTCAGTGTCACATGATACTTCAGAAATCATTCTAATATGCTGATTTGGTAGTTAATAAACATTTATTATTATCAATGTTGAAAACAGTTTAATATTTTTGTGGAAACTGCAACATATATTATCTTTACTGTCACATTTGCCCAGTTTAATGAATCCTTGCTGAATAAAAAAATCTGATTGCACGGTTTTGAATGGTTATGTATATATGGATGTGCTTCCCTCAGTGGACTCTCACCCTCTTTAAGAGCAGCGCTGAGCAGTACTCCGGCCTGAGGGATGTCTTCAGTGCTGGGCCGTACCAGCAGTCTGGGCTCTGGTCCTATCTCACATCCTCCTGCCATGATATGATAGATGTGTAGCTTCTCTTCCAGATTTGCACAGATGAGGTGATCGTGGCCACACAAAGACTCTGTGAAAGAAGGAGGTTGGTTGTCATGTTTTTAAAAAAAAAACTATTTTTCTTTAGCTGACACAAATGTGCACAAATAGCTTAAGAAACCACACCTCTCATTGACCACCATTGAAAAGAAACTGTGTAGGCTGATGAAATAAAAGCAACATACAAATCTTATGTATTTCATTATATTATTAGATGTTTTATCAGTAATAGATTATACTGTTGGCACATACATTGACAAGTCTATTTCATAATACTATAAGAGCTCTCCAAAATAGTTAGGGAATGTGAGCATTCTTGAGGTGCCATCAGCCAATCACTTATCAGAATGTCATTTTCTTGCAAATCCACAGTAATTGCCTGCACTATAGAGCAATTTGAGAGGAAAGATGAACGGGGATGCAAAAATGGATAGATATCTTCAGGTTTTATCAATTATATATGCATTTCAGCTATTATAAACTATTATCCTTGGGTTCAGCATATCTGGTTGGTTGTACCTTGTAGCCTGTGGATCTTTTGGACCTTTGCTTCTGTGACTCTCCTTTCCTCTTCTGACTCACTTGTAGTTTCATCCTCCTCTTCAGGGCAACTTATCAAACAAATACAATTTATAATTAGTTCAATCACACACACAGAGAGATTTTTTTCACTCTCAGCTGCCTTTGTAGATAAGAATCAAGTATGACATATTCCATTTCCTCATCACTACACACCTCTCCACAGCCTCTCTGATGAGTCTCATCCAGGCATTTCGTTCATCTTTAGAAGCAGCGTGCACCTCATACATCTCAGGCCCAGCTGAAGACGCGCTGATCAGAAACATGCCTCTCTCCTCATTGGCCACCTCACGCACAATCAGCTTCTGCAGAGAGATCACTGGAGGCTTCTGGTCCTGAGAAACAAAGTAAGTGAGTAAGACAACATAACTAATTATACACACAGTTACATTAAACATCTCATTTACACAAAAACAAACTATCATTCAAGCCACACTAATAAAAGACTAAATCAAATGTATTCTGTGCATACAGATGATTACACCATTACTCAAATGTGTTGTGTCATTAACTTAAGTCATAATGCCTTTAAAATCTTTTGAATCATGAAAATCTCAAAAATGTCAACGTTGATAATAATTTTAAAAAAATGGTTCTAGAGTAAATCAGGTTATTATAAATATTTCTGAAGGATCATGTGACGCCTGGAGTAATGACTGCAGGGACGTGCAGAGAGTTCCTCGGGAGCAGGGGTTCAAATGTAAAAAAGGGGAATTTATATACGGAGTAATACCAATTTAACAATTAAAAATTATACACACACACACACACACACATTTATAAAAATAAAGTCCTTCATGTGATCTTGAACTGCTTACACTTCATGTACACTTGGGCTTCATTTAACCAACAATAATAACCAATAAAATTTAACCAAACAATTAATTTCATTAAACGGTAAAAAAATGTTTAAAAAAAAAATGAAAAGAGACAGTGGCTACACAGTTTTCAACTGATTTATGAATAAGAGCGGGAAGATACTGATCCACTTGAAATTTGAGCTTGTTTAAGACATGCACAATCTATAGCAAGCAACGCAACAGATTTAAGTAAAAATAAACAGGTATTGTCATAATAATTATAATTCAAATCAATTTTGTTTTATTGACTACAATAACACTGTTGACAATTGTTGAGAGAGGGGCACTTTTGGTTAATTTTGGAAAAAGGGCAGGAGCTTGAGCCCCCAAAGCACCCCCCTCTGCATGTGCCTGAATGGCTGCTGAAAATTCCTAAATAAAATGTGAAAAATATTAAAATAGTACACCATTATTTTAAATCAAATAAATGCAGCCTTGATGAGTATATAAGACTTCTTATTAACCCAAACTTTTGAACTGTAATGTATGCTTTATGAAGATGAAAATGCATAATCTCAAAAAACCAACCACAGCAGCAAAGATGTATTTCTGATCTTTCTCCTGAAGGAACACCAATGAATCAGACAGCAAAAATGCCAGAACATCTGTGGATGACCAGAACAATCACATAATGTAGCCAGACCTTTCATCTACTGAGCCAGATAAGAATTAAGCACAAATGGTTGTTCATATGTCCTTTCTATTGACTACTGTGTGATGTTTTTGTGGCCGTTTTATTGGATAATTAATTTTCTCACCTTTCAGTCTTCCTGTGGCTGTCTTCCAGAGCAGCGGGCCCTGGTGCAGCAGAGCTCTGCCACTGGTGATGTCCTGCTTGCGGAAGGTGTAACCACTCTTCAGTTTGGTCGAGCACTTGTTCTCCATGCGGCCCAGGACCTCACTCAGCTTCTGGTTCTGCTCGTACTGACTCACGCACTGGTCCACAGCGGAGATCAGCTCTCGGATCAGGACTAGTGCACGAGAGAGGTCAGCATGCTCTTCTGTGCCCTCTGAAGCAAAGAACAAGAGAAACTGAGTGTAAACGAATGTGTATGCGCAGTATATGTTCGGGTTTGGTTGTGATGTATTGTGGGTGAGGAAAAATACCCTCTGTATAATGCAGGATTCTCTCCAGGAGGACGGGATACTTTGTAATTCGCTGCGTCACTAACAAAATGCATTCTGGGATTTCTCGCCTCTTTACCAATGAGTTGCTACTCTGTTGCTGTGGAACCAAAAAGATCAGATTAACTGAAATTCAGTGCTACCAAAAGCATCCATAATACATCAAAATGCGACTGATACAGTCATTGATTTGGCTCTCACTTTGATGAAGAGCTGAAATCTCTTATTCTGCTGCTGAAGCTCTTTGAAGTAGCTGACCGCTTCTGTGTGATGACTGCAAAACTCACCATACACCTGCTTCATCTTCTCTGCATTCTCCTGGGAGAACTATGATGAACACAAACACACACCTATGAGGTTTCTTATGATGTACTGTACTCTATACTGTATGTACTTGATACTGATACCAACAACACCAGGTGTGGTTGGAACTACAGCTCTCGAACTGTGGTTACAAGCATAGTTTCATGTTAGTGTGACATGTGGACAGTCGTGACTAGTTATTTAATTTCTCCAATGATGCTTTGTGCTCTGGTAGTTAGGCAGTCAGTTACGTAGTTGTATTGTAAATGCCATCCAGACCTGTTTTGAGAACTGCCTCATCTGATTCAATGAAAACTTTTTGACTCAAAAGAATGATTTGTTCATGAAATGGACATTGCAGCTTTTCTCATGAATGGGCCAAATGGGTGAAATGCTTGGTCATGGTTATGACATAATAACTAACTAAAGGGTAACACTTTACAATAAGGTTCCACTTGTTAACATTAGTTAACTACATTAGCTAACAATGAAAAATAATTATAAAGCATTTTTTAACTTTAATGGTAATTTCAGCACCTGAACTAACATGAACTAACAACCAACAGCTGTATTAACTAACATTAACAAAGATTTAAAAAATATAGTAACAAATGTATTGCTTACTGTAAGTAAATGTTAGCTCATTAACTAACATTAACTAATGCAACCTTATTGTAAAGTGTTACGATTAAATTGATCAGGACATTGAATTTTAATTATGTACTCATACAGAAATATATACGACTACTATTATTAATGTACCTGTTGCAGAAAGATGTCACCCACATAGTGAATGAGGTAGTTCTTGCTGCTGTTGGGCTGAACGCAGCTTTGCCGCCGTTCCCTCATCGCTGAAAGGAAGTCACGGTGGAGGAGAAGCAGCTCATCTAAGCAAGGGAAAATCCGAGCAATAGTGTCCGCATCCAGTCCGACTTCTTCCCGCATTCCCCGCCTGAAGACCTCCGCCATTATCATGAGCGTCTGTACATGATGGAGCTCGGTCTGCATGAACTCTGTGCAAGACCAAGAGTACAAAGCACTTTCAAATGATGTACAGAATTAATTTGAACAAAACATTTTTAGTGAGTTTCAGCGGACCGTAAATGACATCCTGTCTCTTGATGATGCATTTTTCTTGCATCTTACAGAACTGGGGCTCCACCGCTAGGCTCCATGACTCCGCCTCCAAATCCACAGCATTCATTACCAGCTCATTCTGTAGGGGGGAATCTACAGTGTCTATGGAGAGGTGGGACACACAAAATAGCTCTTGTTTTAAAAAGGTCTTAAGGCAAAATTATTGTGTTCTATGTATGTTGAGTTGGGGTAGGAATTTCCGCCATCAAATGCCCAGCTGTTTTACCTTCAATAAGGGAAGAATCAGTGGATGTTAAGGACTCCATGGTTTGGAGGAGCTCCTCTGGTTGAATGTGGTTCCGCCACGGAGGGGCGTCACTATCTGCTTCTGGGCTACCACTAAGCCTGATGGAAAAAAATAAATAAATGTTCATTACAACAAGGAATGCTAAACACTCATATGTTCATTTCAACAAATACAAACTATGGGCACTTATGCTGTCTTGGCTTATTGTAACGCCCATCCAAATATTGAATATCCAAACAGTTAAAGTAAAGTAGCAATTATTCACCATTTACAGAGGAAAAAGATGATAAACGTTAGTCAGCTTGCGTTGAGACTATATACATTTCCGTATTATGTCTGAAATTGTCAGACTGAAAATAAATAAGAATGTTGCTGTTATTTTCAGTCAAAAATTTACCTTTTCACTTTTAATATTTTAATAATCAAACAAAAGAGATCCTCTCATTCACAGAGTTGATTTGTAGTATATTGGTGATTGAGCACATCACAGCATATGGGTCATTAACATTTACAATTCATTTATCTAGTAAGTTTTTGGTTGAATATTGCAACACAAAGAGTTTCGGACCTTTCTGTGACCGCAGGCACACTTCTAGACAGAGGGCAAGGAAGAGGTGTAGAGTCTCGTGATGTCATCACAGGAAGAGAGGCAGAGGTGGGGATCTGAGAGGACGAGGAGGAACTTTCACGCACTATAAAATCTAAGTGTGACAGACAAAAAGGTGAGCGCAAAACCAAGACAAAAGTGTAACTGTCTAAATAAAACCTCTGTTAAGGAGTTCAATGAGATGATAGCAGGAGTTATATCGATTTTCCTTTACATATTTTATTAAGGTGGTAAAACTCACTCTGAGGGAGGGAGGCTGTCCTGCTTTTTACTGTCATAACAGAATATTTGTCTTGAAGTTTCTGTAAAAGAGAGCATTATAAATATAATTTTTTTAAACTTAACATTACTTCCTCGTTTGATACACTGATTACCAGAATTCAGTATTATAACAATAGGGCTGATTACAGAGCCTCAGTACTGTGTCTGACCAAACATGGGCAAACATGTCTCTAGGTTTAAATATTAAACGCAGGCAATCTATCAGACTTAGATGTAGTTCAAGAGAAAAACAAAACCACGCAATCGCAAGCACAGTCCACCTTCAGGCATGGTGTAGATGAGTCCTTACAGCCCTTATGGACACTCACTGCACAGTCTAAGAGTCAAGAGAAAAATAAACAAATCCGAAGAAATAACATCAATATAAAATACAGAAAAACACCTACTAAATCAACTGGCAGACTTCCAAGACCTTCCAAATTTTCCAAATTACAAAAATAGCTCAAATGAAATTACTCATTACATACCGCCATGTTGCAAGAAACACAGTATATCTTTTAAGATTAAAAATACGACTTGTTTCCATTTAAACGAACTCACATGTGCAGTGGAGGACCTCTTTCCCAGAAGCTGGCTTGCCGCATATCTCACAAAGTGTCGACCCCAGGACAGATCCTGCTGTGAACTGGTGTCCATTGACCTGCTTGTCTTTGGTCTCTCTCTCTTTTCCTTTCCCCTTAAAGAACCAAGGGAAAGCCATCAGATCACTGACAGTCCACATCACCATCTGCCATGACTGCACATTAAACTCAACGTTTTCATCTCTACATGCTTTCTGCTTATTAAGTTAGTCTAAGTCTGACATGCTTGTGTGGCTAAAAAAGGCCATGGGAAAGTTTGCTGCTGGTAAAACAGTTACAGCCAAAAGGTTTAATGATTAAAAGAGACACCTCTGGTTGTTTTTGGGTCTAACAATCAGTCTTTAGTCACTTTTTTTTATCCATCCTGAATGGCTATTAAAGGATATTGTGTGCAAAAACCAGGAAGAAATGGTTACGTTTTCAAAGAAAAAAAAAGCATTGTATAAAGTAACATGCATTGTATAACGTAATTTGAGTAAGACTACAAACCGAAGTTTAAGATTTTAACATATTGCTTATATGTAATATTGTAAAATATTATTACAATTTAAAATAAATTGCATTTTTTTTTCTCCAAGTAACATTTCTTATTATCAATGTTGAAATCTGTTTTGCTTAATATTTTTGTGGACACCATGATACTTGTTTTATTTCAGAATTCTTTAATGAACTTTAATGAATGCTGTTTTTGTGCTAAAAAAACAAACCTAGAAAGTTCTAGAAAGTTCAAAATAACAGCATCTGTTTGAAATAGTAAAAGCATTAATAATGTTACAAAAGATTTAGGTCACTTTTGATCAATTTAATGCATCCTTGCTGAACAAAAGTATTATCTAACTGACCCCAAATGTTTTGAAAGGCAGTGTATAAATGTACATAACATGTATGGTATGTTTACCTTGTTCTTGTTGCGAGTGCTATACATTCGGCTCTTTATAAAGCTGAATGTGCGACTGACTTTGTATTTTTCTGACTCTGTTTTGGAAGGGATGATATATTTGTCCCATTCCTCTTCCTCAATCCTGAAACACAAAAGCCCGCTTAGATTATTCACCTGGTGTGCACTATAATCACAAACACATGCCTGTCCAGTGAGCGTTTAATGACAACACAGCTTTTACTTTCAGACCATGATGCAGTGGCTGGGTGATTTCATTAAAGGGTTAGTTCACCCAAAAATGAAAATTAGCTTGTGTTTTACTCACCCTCGAAGCATCCTAGGTGTATATGACTTTCTTCTTTCAGACGAATCCAGTCGGAGTTATATTCAAAATTGTCTTTGATCTTTCAAGCCGTTTAATGGCAGTCAGCGGGTGTTGCAGTTGAACAGTCCACAAGTCGTCAAATAAAGCTTGTGCATTCATAATAAAACGTGCTCCGGGGGATGAATAAAGGCCCCCTGTAGCGAATCCATGAGTTTTTGTAAGAAAAATATCCATATTTCAAACGTAATAAACACTTTTCTCTCACTTCCGTGATCAATCATAAGTGGATCCGTTCCGGCGGAAGGCGTATGACGTATGGGCAGTGCGCGCGCCTCTGAGATATGCTAGTCTCGCGAGTTTGTTTAATAGGAGCAAAGGAAGCAAAGTTTCCTTACTTTAGCAAAGTAAAAGACTTTAAAAAGTCTCTTCTTGGTTTATATCGAAATCCTCCGACATTTTTCTTTGCAAATCTTTGGTTTGAAATATGGATATTTTTCTTACAAAAACTCATGGATTTGCTACAGGGGGCCTTTATTCATCCCCCGGAGCCGTCTGCGGCACGTTTTATTATGAATGCGCAAGCTTTATTTGCCGACTTGTGGACTGTTCAACTGCAACACCTACTGAGTGCCATTAAACAGCTTGAAAGATCAAAGACAATTTTTAATATAACTCCGACTGGATTCGTCCGAAAGAAGAAAGTCACATACACCTAGGATGCTTCGAGGGTAAGTAAAACACAAGCTAATTTTCATTTTTGGGTGAACTAACACTTTAACGCATTTGTTTCAGACCAAGTCATGCATTATTTTCCTGGCGGCAGGAAAATTAATAAATTAGTCATCACCCTCTGTGCCATAAATAATTAGGACATACCACCTGAGCAGTGGGGACATTCTCTGAATTTCACACATACCTGATTAGAAATTTTTGCTTAGTGGGAGGTGAGTTGTGAGACAAGGACCACAGTTAGGTTCACAAACAGTGTTATTACATATTTTAGTGTCGACAGAGTGAAGTGACAGCATCATTTGGAGTTTTACGCAAACGGTAAGAAGCATTAGACATGATTTCATGCCAGTGGGTGACAGTGCATTCTGGTTAGGTTATTAAGACGATCATGCCAAGTGTGTTGTTGGTGTTTTGGGGCTATTGGGGCTCTGTATTGACATACTCTTTGAGGAATTCGGAGAGCGTGAGGTGTTGGAGGGAGTTGGCCAGCTCTGCACTGGTCTCATCGTCAGCCGACTGAGCACGCCTACGAAACCTTAACTCCCTATAGAGGTACAGTACAGCACTCTGAGTGTTTATACACACAGCAGACACACGCATTTACATTTTAATGTATCCACACACACATATTGTCTCTAGAGGGCGCTATTGTGCTTTGCTGTAAAAAAAAAACTGTGAGAAAAACGAACTGTGGGGAATTTTTAAAAAAAAAACCTTGAAAAAAGTTGACATATGGACAATGATGATATATGAGTTGCAATACAACATACAAAGGGATCTTTCACAGAAACTGTATGTCAGTCACCAACTACTACATGCATATCTTTGTGTCCATTTACATTAATGTTTTTTGCTCATTAAAAAAAAAAAAAAACACTATCAAACAGCATTCACTTTGGAAAGGTTGACCTATGAAAAGGTGCCACATTCTTCAAATCAACAGAAAAGCACCCTATCACCTGGCAACCATGAATTCTTCTTAACATAGTTTTATTCTCTGGTTAATACCCAATACAGGGATCAGGGGAGATGACAGGTTGTTAGAGGTCTGCATTACCTTTTCTCTTGAGGCTGCTCGGATGTGCTGCAGGCACGATGTTCTGTGGAAAAGAGAATATAGGTGCTGATGTAAAGATTATACTCTAAAATTGGGGTTTTATCATTTAGGTTGCTTCTGTCAAGACCACTTTTTGATGGCTTTTTAAATACTCATAAAGAAATATATTTGAGAACTTACAACAGGTTTCCTTATATACTTAATAAACAAATTCATCTACAGATTGATGACACAATCCTTCCTTTCCAGCAACATCTTATCAAATAATGATGAAACCCCTTGAGGGTGAAGGCAGACGCACTGCAATTAGGCTTCCACAACCAGCGAGCAAAGCCAAGCCATGGAGATTTACACCCTCACGCATACTGTACACACATCAGACCAGTGTTGTTATTGTAAACGGAAAAATATAAACATAAAAATATTTAATCACTGAAATTAAAAATAAAGTTTGAGTTTAAGAAAATAAATAAAAATAAATAAATAAGTAAATTGAAATATAAAAAAAAAAAATTAAAGGAGCAAATAGCTAAATTACAAAAACTAAAATGAAATAAAGTGAAAATATAAAAACAAAAGTCAATTCAAAAATGTATAAATACTTAAATATAAATAATAATAAAATGACACTGACCCAGACACATTATACAAACACAAAAACACATCCATTTTCAGAAATCACTTTCTCACACAAACACACAGAGTGCTTTCAGCAGCAGAAGTGTTGTGCTATGTTGTTAGTAGCGTGCGGCGTAAGAGGTGAGCGAGCAGGCGAGCAGGCTTGGCCGTACTTACTAACAGGGTTGAGCAGAGACAGAGATTTAGACAGAGACAGTGCCTGTAGGAGAGACCTGCTGCCACTGCTGCTGGAGCGGGCGCCATCTACAGGACACAGCGGACATGACACTCACTACAGCCCGGCACTACTCTACACATACATACTGTGCTGGCTTTGAATGGAAGGATTTGCATAAATTATGAAGTGTTATAGCAGAAACAGCCAAAATCAGGTGATTTGATTTGATCCTCTATTCATGATGCCTGGATCAACAAACAGCAGCACATTTTGGCTGTGTCTCAAAACCAAACATTCAAACATGCCTGTCCCTTCTGGAAAATCCAACTTAAGCAGGCAGCTGTGTTATGAAACATGGTAGGTTTTATTTAACTGGTCTAAGCTGGTCATTAGCTGTTCATAAACTTCACTGTCGGCTGGACTACAAGCTTCAACGTTCCAAAAACCAGCTTAGCCATTTGAAGCTGGTTAGATAATGTAGTAGATGGATTGCTGATGGTTTACATGCTTAAGAACAGTTTAGACCAGCTACCATGTAGAAAGAACACAATTACAATCTTGAATTGGTGTTTTTAGCAGGTATATTTGTTAGTAGTGTGTCGGTTCACTACAGTTTTGTTAGTGACTATGAAACATGCTTCTAGCAACTTATGATCAAGTGTAAAGGCTATTACGTTCAGCTGTTATATTATATATGTTGGTGTCCAGAAATTATTTTACAGAATTTGGAACCAGAAGGAATATCATCAGAAATTTCCGATTAAAGCCTTGGATTAAAGGGATAGTTCACCCAAAAATGAAAATGTGATGTTTATCTGCTTACCCCCCAGGGCATCCAAGATGTAGGTGACTTTGTTTCTTCAGAACACAAATTATGACGTTTATCAAAATTTGTTGCAGTCTTTCAGTCGTATAATGCATGGCAATGGTAACAAAATCTATGAGTAAAAAAAAAATGCACAGACAAATCCAAATTAAACCCTGCAGCTCGTGACGACACATTGATGTCCTAAGACACGAAATGATCGGTTTGTGCCAGAAACCAAACAGTATTTATATAATTTTTTACCTCTAATACACCACTATGTCCAACTTCCTTGAGCGCGCGCACGGCATCCGATGTGTGAGGTGTGTACGCGCTCTGGCGTAGTTTACGTTAACGGGTGTGTTGATATCCAGCCGAAGAGCAATCAAGCATAACTTCAGGCGAGCAGGCTCAGAAGTTGGGAATACATGGAAAGTCATCACTCCCGAATGAGTTCGCGTGAGAGAACGTAATCTTTTAGTTTTAAGTCGGTTTAAACAATCCGGATAAGCGCAAGTAAGTACCATTTTGATTAGCCGTCGTACCTACAATGACTGAGCACTGTGTAAACAATGAGTGACGTATACGCGCGAGTGATCACTTCCGGCGCTTGCGTAAACTCAAGGCAGTTCGACATAGTGGTGTATTAGAGGTAAAAAAATTATATAAATACTGTTCGGTTTCTCGCACAAACAGATCGTTTCGTGTCTTAGGACATCAATGTGTCGTCACGAGCCGCAGGGTTTAATTTGGATTTGTCTGTGCATGGTTTTTTTTACTCTCATAGATTTTGTTACCATTGCCATGCATTGTACGACTGATAGACTGCACCAGTTGGAGTTAAAAATCATAATTTGTGTTCTACTGAAGAAACAAAGTCACCAACATCTTGAATGCCCTGGGGGTAAGCAGATAAACATCAAAATAAAATTTTTGGGTGAACTATCCCTTTAATGGAATAGAACAGGCATGATGATGCTGCCAAATGACATTCAGCAGCATTAACTACCACAGACAATGCTAATTATTGGGAGATACTCTGACTCGCTGGATGTTAATGAATGCAGATCATTTGAGGGCAGTACACACAAGCAAAATTTTGTAGTTGTACACCATTTTTAAAGAGATAAAACAACTGATAAAAAGGAGATCCTAAGCTAAATACTGTAATTTTTAGCTTAATTTTCGTGACAGTAAGAAAGAAGGCCTGTTTCACACTGCACATGTAAGCAGTGCATAATTGAAGCAGAAGCGTCACTGTAACAGCACTGTGTTCTGCTTTTACACGGACAGTGTTTCTGCAGCATAGCAGAGCTGCAGCTCTTCAAAGAAAATAAAAACTTTTCTGGGTTGCCACATTGAATATTACGTTGAAGTAACTTCTAAATCATTATTGGGAGTGTCTGTGATTGTGAACTTGACCATTATTAAATATAATTGACATATTTTGTAAAGTAAAATTTGCTTGATTTACATCCAAATGGAAATTAATCTACACAAAACAGAACACAAACCCTAAAGTACAACAATAAACCACTTAACTGATCTGGATTTTGATTTACTGCACAATGCACTGTGTGAATGCTTTAACCATTAGGGTCTGACATAAACATGCACTGCTTACAATTACAGTGTGACGGGGTGATATGAGTGTCAAACAGGTCATATATAAATAAACGTTCTGATCTTGCTATAAAAAAAATTTTTAATGAAAAAGATTTTAAATGAGTTACAAATCCTATCATCCCTTAAAAGCTCATCATGCTTAAAACAGACTAGACAGGAAACGAGTGCTCAGTCACTCCCAGCAATGAGAAGAAAGAAACAGATGATGTTTTCAGTAACTTGATATGCAATATAAATATCTCAGAATAAAAGGACTTTTGTTTATGCCCTGTGATTCATATTTGACTCGACTTCCTGTCACCTGACCCTGCAAAATGCTAACCTTGGCAAAAACACACATCATTTGGGACAAAATGTAAATTAAGTGAGAGGTTTAAGGTGAAAAGTTAAAGGATCTGACCCTGGTTGAGGTCGGTAGGTGGAGGTTGGGCATCCCTACTAAATCGTGGAGGCAGCAGGCTGATTTTGGGGGAGGTGTAGGAATACGAACGGAGACGGATGCCCTGCTCAATATCCTGAAAAAATAAATAATTAACATTTTCACTGAGTTTCCATCTCACAGTGCTCACAAATGTAGTAATGACCATCATGTGTAGTAGCTGTAGTCAGATATCTGTATCTGTGCATAGTTTGCCTCACTCTAGGGAACCAGGGAAATAGGTGTGGTACCTTTGCAGGGGTGGGGTTACAGGCAGAGGAGGCGGAGTGAGATCGCATGCAGGTAAGATCAGGGGCAGGGCCAAATATAACCTGATCATCTGTGCTGTTTTTGAGCTCAGGCTGTGGCTGGGGGAGGGGCTTCTTCATTAAAATGTCATCATCATCATCCTCCTCGCTGTCCATTTCCAAGGCCACCAGACTCGGGCTTAGAGAGAGGATTAGACTTCTAAAAATTCTCAACAACCACTGTGAGTAAGACGAGCATCACTTACATTTTGTAAATAATTCATACATTTTGTGTTTGGCACAAATGCTCCTCCAACTATGGGGAAATATCACAGCAATATCACAAATGTTTTAAATCATGGAAAAAAATTTCAAACTGATTCTGGGCTTTTGCATAAAAACTGCATTCCTGCTTTTAGGGATGTAACGATTCACTCAACTCACGATACGATACGATACGATTCGATTCACGATTTTGATTTCACGATTCGATTCGATTCACGATTTTAAAAAAAAAGAGAGAGATTTAAGACAAATTATAAATTAAATGTGTCCTTTTATTATTGCTTGGACTAATACTGCACGTTTCTTTGTGAAATTGAAATATAACACTATAATAATATACTAATATAGTACTTGTAAATTATTGCTCTTTTGTTGGTTTTGATTGCTTCTATTGTCCTCATTTGTTAGTCGCTTTGGATAAAAGCGTTTGCTAAATACCAAAATGTAAATATAATGTAAATGTAAATAACAAAACTAAATTTATTGTACACAAGTAAACAAAATGTCCTTAAAATGTTTTCAGAACAGTGATGGGTTCATGCTCTCAGCAGCCAAGAATTCATTGCGCAGGGAAATATCACAGCAATATCACAAATGTTTTAAATCATGGAAAAAAAATTTCAAACTGATTCTGGGCTTTTGCATAAAAACTGCATTCCTGCTTTTAGGGATGTAACGATTCACTCAACTCACGATACGATACGATTCGATTCACGATTTTGATTTCACGATTCGATTCGATTCACGATTTAAAAAAAAAAAGAGAGAGATTTAAGACAAATTATAAATTAAATGTGTCCTTTTATTATTGCTTGGACTAATACTGCACGTTTCTTTGTGAAATTGAAATATAACACTATAATAATATACTAATATAGTACTTGTAAATTATTGCTCTTTTGTTGGTTTTGATTGCTTCTATTGTCCTCATTTGTTAGTCGCTTTGGATAAAAGCGTTTGCTAAATACCAAAATGTAAATATAATGTAAATGTAAATAACAAAACTAAATTTATTGTACACAAGTAAACAAAATGTCCTTAAAATGTTTTCAGAACAGTGATGGGTTCATGCTCTCAGCAGCCAAGAATTCATTGCGCAAAACACATGTGGTCGGCACAAACCATGTTTATTCTCGCTGTAAGTGAACCTGCATTTAATGTATGAGTTATTTTCTCAGGTCATGCAAACTGTGCCTGATTTGGCTACTTCAAATAACTATGAAGTATAAACCGAGGACATAAACTACTACTCAAAAGTTTGGGGTTGGAAATTTTTGGGAAAGAAATTGATACTTTTATTCAGCAAGAATGCATTAACTTCATCAAAAGTGACATTAAAGACATTTATAATCCTACAAAAGATTTACATTTCAAATAAATGCTGTTCTTTTGAACTTTAAAAAAAAATCATGATTTCTACAAAAATATAGTTTTCAATATTGATAATAAGAAGAAATGTTTCATGAGCACCAAATCGGCATATTAGAATGATTTCTGAATGACCATATGACACGGAAATATAGGTTAAAGTGTTTTTTCCCCATACATGCAACCTTGGTGAGCATAATGTACTTCATAAAAGTACTTAATAAATGTTTTATTTTTTTTTTAAATCTTACCAACCCAAAACGGTAGTGTATAAAGTGTATAGTGTCAAATTTCAAACACCACCTGCGATTAACTGACTGTCACAACAAAACATCAATGTTAGCATGCTTACCTTAGGTCACATGGCTCTGTAGGTGAGCTTGAGCTGTCATATGTCAGTTCAGCAGGTCGTGTGGCACGCATGAGTCTATCCAGCATCAGTCCCGCTGGAGTGGTGGGAGAGAAAGAACGAGAAGCATGCTGCCGTCCTCTCTGACCTTCATCATCTTTAATAGCTGGAGGCATATCTATAGTCCTTGGTGACAAGACCCCTGTATCTGACATTGGCCACACACCACTATCTGTCCCAGAACTGTCCTCTGTGACACTTGTAACAGCGTACTTCATATTGAGGTCATTGTCCTACATCAGAAGAGAAAACAAATATTTCATGTACTAAGAAAATGACAAAAGTAATGTAGTGACTTACTAGGGTTAGTTCACATAAAGATTAAACATTTTTCTCACCCTCATGAAAAGTGAAAAAACCTGTACCTTACTTTCTTCTGAAAAAATGTTCAACCGTTTTTGTCCATACAGTGAAAGTCAATGCGGTCCAAAACATTACTGGTCCCCGCTGACTTTTGTATGCACAAAAAACACTGAGACATTTTCCAAAATATCTTTTGTGTTAAACGGAAGAAATAAAATCATACAGGTTTGGAAGGACATGAGGGTGAGTAAGTGATGACACATTTTTTTGTTTTGGGTGAACTATCCATTACACAAAGCCTGGCGTCTCATAAACCACAGTGCCTTGATTCATGTCAAACTAAAGACTTCTGTGGCAGTTGAAGAGTTGTGGCTTAAGATTCAGGCTACAATGTGCCAAGATCAAATAAAGACTTTCCCCAAGACTTTCACAGAGATCAATCACAAGATAAAGGCAGTAAAGTGAAGGGAGGAGATGGGATTTGGATTAAAAATGTTACAGCTGAGTGTCTGTAGATCTGGCATACTGAGTGAGCTGATTTGTAGGAGTAGCGATATGTGTGGCGTCTGACCTTAGCGGAGCCTCTGAGCATGGCCATGAGCCTGACGGCAGCAGTGTCTGAGGAACTGAGGTGAAGTGGAGTGCAGGAGCCAGGAGAGGAACACAGCTTCTCTGTCAAAACAAAGCACACTGTCAAACTGATGTGTGTGTGTGTCAATAAAACTGGATGGAAATGCAGAGTCAGTGATATTTAAAAGTTAACTAATAAAAACATTAATGTGAATAACAGCTGTCACTTTACATTCTACTGCCTTTGTTCTGTTCTCTGGAAAATGTTGTGTGTGTGCGTAAGTGTTTTGACAATCTCTGAATGCCAAGATGGCAGAAGAAACCAGTAAAATAGAAAATAGAAAATAGCACAACAGCATGGCCTTCATATGGCCGGTGAATTTTTATTTTTAAGGAGGCTTTTGCTTTCCTTTTGCACAGTTAACTCTATGCGTCTCTGTGCATTTATCCAAAAGAGATCCAAAAAACTATAATTATTTCTCACACAGTATCATTTATAATTTTTCATTTAGCAGACATTTTTATCCTTTTACTTTTACCACTTCTATTTATCATTTTAAAGTGATTTAGAAATGAGGAATACAACAAAGTGACCAACTTAAGCAAATCTGCTATTATCTTAAATACATATCTGAGAACTCCATTAATACATTATAAACTATGAAGAAGAAACCTCTGAATAATAAATTATCTTCTGGGCAAACACACAAAATTTGTGGTCCCAATGCAGTCAAAGTGGTGCAGTGTGTAAAGAACATAGAAGAAACAGACATTCAGCCTCTCACACACACACTTGCAATGACCTTTACAGCTATGTGCGGAAACACAAACTTACACATGTACCTATCCATTCACATGACAAAAACTTCCACCGACATTGTCAAACAAACACATCAAGATGAATGTTCAAGGGAAAGGTATGTATTTGTTGGCACATGATCATCTATCTGTGTGTGTCTTGGTAAAGATGAGTGTGTATGTTAAAGTGAAAATTCCGATAACTTGCAAGGGCATCCCGTCATGATGGATGCATGTGAAGGCCTTCCAACAACAATGGAAATACCAGATACTAATGTCAACTCCACACACACACACTTTACTCATTTAGATACAGTGGGGAAAAAAAGTATTTAGTCAGCCACCAATTGTGCAAGTTCTCCCACTTAAAAAGATGAGAGAGGCCTGTAATTTTCATCATAGGTATACCTCAACTATGAGAGACAAAATGAGAAAAAAAAATCCAGAAAATCACATTGTAGGATTTTTAAAGAATTTATTTGCAAATTATGGTGGAAAATAAGTATTTGGTCAATAACAAAATTTTTGATGTCCGTCTCCGGATTCTCATCTTTGGGAAGGATGGCCATGAGTAGTTAAACGGAGAGTCTGAATCAGAGTCCATGTTTTTAATTTTCCTCAACTGCTCCGTTTTGTGAAACACATAACAGTAAAATCAACAAAGGAGTTACGCAGGAGTTTGAGAACACCTATCTAAAAAATGCAGATTCCTCAGATAAGCATTGAGGAGATGAGTCCGCGAGTGTTTGTGCGCGTGTTGGAGAAGGTGGGCTCAGTCTTGACACTCTATACTCTCACTTTTTTGTTGCAGGCAGAGTCAGGACTCAAACTGGACCTGGGAGAGCACGACGGAGGGATTTTCAAACTAAGGTGTCTGTAGGAATCTGAAAGGTCAGCCAAGGTTTAGGAATCATTAACCATAAATGCTAATAAAACCCCATGAGGTCCTGGGATGCAAAAGGACACACACCTCCTCTTAATCTTTATAAACAAATAATGAAGCAAACTGCAATTTCAACGTGGAACAAATCACCATAATTATTTTTTCATTAATTCATGATGCAAAGCAACCTAATTTGTAATGCAACTTCTCACAGGCAGGAATGAGTCATGTATCGCCTCAAAAACAGTACAAGGGTGGGCCAAACTGACTTGCAACAAACATTAATTAATTTTAATAACAATCCCAAGCCAATCCCAGAGTGGTGGCTCACAGTATAATCTAGAACATGTTCTAAAATCTCTATTTAAAACATGACATTACTGAAAAATCGACACTAGTCATGCTGAGCTGATAGCTAATGATAACTAAAAATATATCAGTAATATTATTGTACCTGTATATAATAAAATATCAATTTATATTAGCATGACATTGAAATTAAACTTCAATCTGCAACAAAATAAAACCTAAACCTAGAAAAAACCCAGCCCCTCACAGATACAAATTAACACCAAATCAACCTCAAATCCCATAAAGTCAATCCTAACCCAACTATACAAAAAGTACCCCACTTAAATTCAACAGCACAACTGAATCTGACACAGACCCAATTCATAAAATCAAACCCACTGAAATACAACACAAGCGCAACAACACACAGTAAGTCTACTAGTTAAAAAGCCAAGTCACCACTAGCCAGGAACTTTTAAAAAGCAGTATTACAGCCAGGTGTGTGTGTGTGTGCCTGAGACGAGATGGATTACTCTCTGCATGTGGTGGACATTCAGTCTCTGTTAGCGAACCACTCAGTGTGTGTATGTATCCATCCTTCAGCGGGAACATGGGCTCTAGTAATCCAAACAGCAGACTCATTCAGTTCACCAAAGGTCTCAAAAACCAACAAAAGACTTGTATTTCACAGGTTAGGATTTTTAAATGGTACCATAAGTCTGCTGCAACTCAATAATTATATATGTCTGTGTGTAGCTCTTCAGAAAATCCTCCTTATGAAGACAGATCTCCTGATCGGTGAAGGTGAGTAAACAAAAATGTCAGATTTAATTCCTTTTTTCTTATATCCTTTCGTCCGTGTTCATATTCCTTTACTTCTACAACAGCGGAATTTTAGTAATCCAAACAGCAGACTCATTCAGTTCACCAAAGGTCTCAAAAACCAACAAAAGACTTATATTTCACAGGTTAGGATTTTTAAATGGTACCATAAGTCTGCTGCAACTCAATAATTATATATGTCTGTGTGTAGCTCTTCAGAAAATCCTCCTTATGAAGACAGATCTCCTGATCGGTGAAGGTGAGTAAACAAAAATGTCAGATTTAATTCCTTTTTTCTTATATCCTTTCGTCCGTGTTCATATTCCTTTACTTCTACAACAGCGGAATTGTCCATTCAGTTTAAATAGAGACCTCCAAAAGAGTTTGCTTCCAGTCGGCCTGCTCTTTTCTGTGGAGTGTGACTGTTTTAGTCTCTCATGAAATCTGGGCTCTCTCAACCCCAGATTTCTCCTCCCTCTGCCTTTCTCAGAGTTTTTAGTGGCTAACCGTCTGCGTGTGAGAGACTGAGCTTGTGTTTAAAACGAGAAAAAAGGAAATGATAGCTCAATATAGCTCAGATTATGAGAATGGGTTGCATATGTGAGTGTGAATGAACAAATGAATAAATATTTTATAATCATCAAAGATCAGAAGATCAGCTCAAGGTTGATCAACCCAAAGTCATTTAATCAAACTCAAGGCATTTTCATCTTTTGTGTGGTGCAATTTGTTCATTTTAACATTTAATTTAATTTAAAATGTACTACTTTCCTACATTTTCTTTCCTTAAAAAGAAGAAAAAACTCATGAGATTAATCACAATTATTAGTCTTTTTTTCTAGGTTTAACCAAATAAATCTATCCAAAGACCCCTAAAACCTACAGAAATAACCCCTCAGGTAACACAGACCTGTTTGGGAAGCATTTTGCTACATGAACAAGGTAACTGGGAGAAATCAGTGAGAGCATCTGTATTAGGATGAGGAACACGTTCAAGTTCAAAAATCTAAGCTTGTTAACATTCCTGCCTCGATTTTACAGTTGAAACTGTGAATGTGCATGTCTGTGTGAGAGGGTAGTTGGGTTGAAGGGGCCAAAGCTGTTTCAAAAGAAAAGAGTTCTATCTTCTGTCCTTCCTTGCCTATAAATCTTCCTCAAAAAAAGAAAAGAAAAGATTAGAAAGAAAAACTAAAAATTGCACTTTTTGAATCAAGGACAGCAGATCCATAAGAGCAATGGCAGCGTCTGAAATCCAGAAGGCACTTTTTCCCCTTGAGCAACAATGACATGAAACTAATCAACGAACACTGAACAGAAGGTCTGCACAATTTCATTTAGATGGAAAATGAGTATGTTCCGTTGCCAGCGCCTGCTGCTTTGTACTTGAAATACACTGAGAGAATGATTAAAAACACAAGATGTCTGTTTTGAATGAACATGATTTTGCTCTAACCTCAAAGAATCCTCTTAAATTAAACATGTTCCTGTTCCTTCTGAATTTTCAGCAGGCATTACTCCAGTCTTCAGTGTCACATGATCCTTCAGAAATCATTCTAATATGCTGATTTGGTATCTTCCTCAAAAAAAGAAAAGAAAAGAAAAGAAAAGAAAGAAAAACTAAAAATTGCACTTTTTGAATCAAGGACAGCAGATCCATAAGAGCAATGGCAGCGTCTGAAATCCAGAAGGCACTTTTTCCCCTTGAGCAACAATGACATGAAACTAATCAACGAACACTGAACAGAAGGTCTGCACAATTTAATTTAGATGGAAAATGAGTATGTTCCGTTGCCAGCGCCTGCTGCTTTGTACTTGAAATACACTGAGAGAATGATTAAAAACACAAGATGTCTGTTTTGAATGAACATGATTTTGCTCTAACCTCAAAGAATCCTCTTAAATTAAACATGTTCCTGTTCCTTCTGAATTTTCAGCAGGCATTACTCCAGTCTTCAGTGTCACATGATCCTTCAGAAATCATTCTAATATGCTGATTTGGTGCTCAAACATTTCTTATTATCAATATTTAAAACAGTAGTGGTGCTTAATATTTTTGTGGAAACTGTGATGCATTCATTGTTTTTGTTTATATATATATATATATATATAAAGAGTTCAAAAGAAAAGCATTTATCTTCAATATAAATCTTTTGTAACATTATAAAGGTCTTCACTGTCGCCTTTGTTTTTTTTTTATTTCATCCTTGCTGAATAAAATCTATTTTTCGGACGTATGCATGTGTACCTGAGTTAAATGTGTTTAGATCTTCATCCTCTTCATCCAGACAGAGAACAAGCTGTTCTTCAAAGACCTGAAAAACAAAACGACAAAAACACACTCACACACGACAATTCAATCGTTTTCAAGAACGAAAACAGACCAAAATAAGAACGCAGGCATGAACATCTGTCCACTAGCAAAGAGAAAAACACTACAAGAGCACATATGGCAGGTCTAAAGAAGACTAAGTGATCCATTATTGTGTTTCTGATTCCAGGAATTGACTGAGACAGACTCACGCACAGAAATAACTCCACTCACACTATCCACCAGGGTTTCATCCTCGATTCTCAGTTGGCTATTCAGATCTGAGGAGCAGAAACAACAAATACAACATGAAAATTGATTTCCACTATGCAATTGCAAACTTGAGCACAAACAAGCCTTTCGGTTGGAAAACCGAGACACCTATCACCATGGTGAGCAGTGACAGGAAGTGTCTGAACAAGTTCACAGGGTCACAGAGGCTAAACCCGCCGAGGCTCCTGCTGTCAACACAGCAAGCTTGCAATTTCTCTGTGTCTCTCTCTGGCGTTTACATCATGCCATTTTTTCTTGATCAGTCGAACTGTAGGCAGATTATTTATCTCATTTTGTCCTCTCTTAGCCCTCCCAAACATATAGTGTCTCTGTCTCTCAGCCCACCCAGGAGGAATGCGTCTCCTCATACTGGACATGTTTGGGAAACCAGCCGGAGGTCCCTCACAAAGACTGCTCTGTGTATGTGTGTGTGTATTAGTGTATGTGTACTCCTCATCCCACATTCTACCACAATGTCCTCCTGACTGAGCCAAATTCACCCAATGTACTCTAACAACCCTGCCAGACCTAACTCTCAGTGACAGGGAGAGAGAGAGAGAGAGAGAGAGACAGAGAGAGACAGAGAGAGTCGGTGTGGGGAGAGCTGGGGTCATCTAGAGGGAAAGGAGAGTGAGAGACAGAGAAAAAGAAAAAGTGGAATAACAGAAGGAGGACTGAGGGTAAGTGAGAGCCACAAGAGAAGAAAATTGATCACAACAGCAGGATGAAACGTGATAAGATCTTGGCGAGAGCAAAATATAGAATGACTATGACTTTTAGTCATAAAATAAACCCAAGACAGGAGACAGGAGGAATAAAATAAAGTGAAAAATAATGAAAAGACCATTATGGCCAGGATTGATCTTGTGGAGTTTGAACTCTCACCACATGGCTTATATCTAATTTTCAGAAACCCACAAATATCAGTTGAAATCCCAGATTCCAGCTGAACATTTTAGTTTAACAGTTCATTATTGCTAACATGGGCAAAAAAATTGACAGATATTTTAGTCTGTGTATTGAGGTAAAACACATTGAAATGAGCTCTGGTTTATTACCTGTGTCACATACATCAGATCTGCGCACGCTTCCCTCACTTAGTTGCCCCACCTGTAATGTATTTTACACTGTCAGCTCTGATATAGAATCACATGTTTTTGTGTTTTACATCATTTGAAAAATCTCATTTTGATGAACTCTTTTAACTCTATTTTAAATTAATACTTTTATTTAGCAAGGATGCAATAAATCAAAAGTGACAGGAATAAATTACATTTTAAACATATTAAAATAGAAAACTGTAATGACAGTTAAAATATATATATTTTTGATCAAATAAATGCATTCTTGATGAGCATAAGAGACATTTCAAAAACATTTTTTTTTTTTAAACTTGCTAACCCCAAACTTTTAAATGGTACTTTACATGTACTTACTAAACTATGTATAATTATTACATATGAAAACAGTTTTGAGAAACCTCACAGGTACATGATTTACAGCACTTGTAATCTCTCTGCTGATCTTGTTCTGTCTGCCAACAGTTGTTATATGAGAAATACCAGTCTGCCGCTCAAAGCAATATCTGTAAACAATACTGTAAACTGCAATAAAAGTTTCCAAAGTTATGACTTTAGTCATTTATAGACTTGTAAAACTGAAAGTTAGAGAGAGGGGTGGACAGCTGAGGGGTGTATTTCAAACTGGGGATTATTTCACCTGGAGTTTTATAATACTTTATTTTCCGTATCGTATGGTAAGCACATAAAATATTTATTACATTCTAAAATTAATATTACCCATATATTTACTCTGAATATACAACTAACTTTGAGTTCTTTTGAATAACTGCCAATAGAGAAAGATGATTTTGGGGTGCAGATGGTGTAGTTACAGCATGTACCAGCAGAGGCTAACAAGTCTAACCAGCTGAACCCTGAACCTTTGAACTCAATCACCAGCAAATTGGGGGAGTGTTTGAAATTTGTATTCAGAAGCTGTTTAAAAACAGTCATCAGTTTTTCAATGTTCTGTAATGGCGTAGAAATTATACAGTTTACTTTTAACTGGTAAAACTTTATAAGAGCAAAAAGCAGAAAAGAATCAGAAAAGCTTACTGTTAAGCTTAGTCAAAAATCTATGTAATTTCCTATTCCTTACACACCGCTTTTTTAGGCAGAGATTAAATAAAGTCCAAGATCTTCAGAGAGTCACAAACAGTGAAAATCAAACAAAGAAAGTTTCCTTGAAATTTGTGTTAAAGGGGTCATATGATGTTGCTAAAAAGAACATTATTTTGTGTATTTGGTGTAATGAAATGTGTTTATGCGGTTTAAGGTTAAAAAAACACATTATTTTCCACATACTGTACATTATTGTTTCTCCTCTATGCCCCGCCTTTCTGAAACGCGCCGAATTTTACAAAGCTCATCGGTCTGAAAAGCAAGGTGTGCTGTGATTGGCCAGCTATCCAGTGCATTATGATTGGCCGAATACCTCAAGCGTGTGACAGAAATGTTACGCCCCTTACCATACCGTGATGATGCCCTGTCAGGCCGGAGCGATGATTCAAAAACATGAAAACCCATTATAAACGAGGCATTTGTTGCATCCAGTGGGGACATAATTATGGATTATAATGACTTATACTGTCTTTTTACGCGTTGCATTGCATCGCATAAAACATAAAACCATGTCTGCATTTGTGATCGGAGAAATGACAAACAACAAGCGCTACTCTATACTGCTCAAAATTCGTGTTTGAATCGTCAGTGGCAAATTCTTTATATATAAAAAACTTACTTACAATCTGTGAGTCAGAACAGCTGGCATTGTAGTCTACTCTACCAGGATCAGGAAACAGTCCTCCATAAAATGTGCTGCACACATCTGAATATTTGGGTTGAAGTGTTCTGGAACAGTGTTGTAAATACAACTTAACCACTGATTTTTAGTCGTGTCCATTTTTGGAAGGCCAAACAAAGTATTTTCGCTTTCACAACAAAACACAGCGTCACACACGGCGGCCTAGAGTGAGCAGAAGCCGGGGCTAGAGTGAGGAACGGCCGGAGGGCTAGAGTGAGCTGAGGCGACGGGCTTGAGAACCGCATGGCCGGCGGATTCGACGAAAGAGCATCTGGAGGGCTTGCGGCAACCACAAGTGACGACCCCGGGCTGGACTCTGCTTCGTCCTGTCCACGCCTGTATGCAAATGCAGACTCACCCTTGCAAGTGTATCCGATGCTCTGCTCTTCTCTCTGTACAGCTCGATGCTGTGTGGCGCATCTATCCGTGTGCCGTTTTTCACAGTCAGACTAATAGATTCAGTGACAGGGCAGATACGGAGCTGGTGAGAGCCGTCAGTCCATATCTGACACATCCACACTGGCCACCACGCACTGCTATTTTTGGGACTGATCATAACACAGTCATAAGACACATTAAACTCAGCCCTACTGTACGCTATATCAATGACTGAGGTGACACATCAGTGATTAATGGATCTTTTTCAGATGTAATCTAATTATAGTGCATTGTGTCAGGCTGGACGGAGTGACTCACTTTGTTAGAGCGCTGATGAGCGTCGGGTCTCTGTGCTTCTGAGCCAGTGTGAGAGGACTATGTCCTTCCTTGTCGACGATGGGAATCATCCTCTGACTTTCTGACTCCTGGAGGAGGAAGTGACTGAGGTGGGGGAACCCCAAAATCATGGCCACATGTAGAGGCATTTCCCTGGAAAGGAGATCTAAAAGAGACAGAGAATGATAAGCGATCAGACTTGGAAAAATAATGTGCAGCTTTATTTTTCCAATTAAGAAAGGCAGATTAATATTTCTATTTTAACTTTCTATTTATTTCTATGTATTAATTTCCCAAATTGGGAGACATTAGCTATTTATAAGGTGTACAAGTATAAAAGGAGTTGTAGTATGTGTGGAAATGATATTGTGATTTGAAGAGAGTTTGGCATGCTTTTCAGTGATGCACGACAAAGTTCTCTTTTATTCCACCCACAGATTTAGTCCACTGCGTAATATTTATTTTTCAATATACTAGGGCATAACTGCATTCAAAACCCTGTAGAGCACTTGCTCTCAATCTTTTTGGCTTGAAGGCTGCACAATATATACCATACACAATATCTGAAGGCCCTCTACAGTATATAATATAAGCAGAACTCCTATATATAATATATATATAAATTGAAATCATTAATCTTTTTTCACCTCAATAAATATTGTTTTTATTGAAGAATACACACAGTATATTAAATCACACACAAATTTTGGTTATTTTGAATAAATAAAACTACTTTAATTAGCTCTAAAAGAAAGCCTTTTGCGTGCTCAAAAGGGAGATTCTGTCAAATTGGAGGGAAAAAAAAAAAATCTACAGTTATAAGAAATCAGGAGTCCAACTGGCACATTAGTGTACAAGTTCTAAAATACACACAAGATGTTGTTTTGTTATTTGCATGCAAGCCCATCTGTGCTTTGTGCTTTATGCAAACAAGCAGTAGTCTGATAACAGGTATAACACTGTCGAAAAAAATGGACCATAATAACCTTGTGGACATCCACATCAATGGTTTAGAGTTCAAACAGACAGCTAATCTCTGTGTGGTACACATCTGGTCATAAACATGCGGTAGGGAGACAAACACTTATGGCAAGAACTTTGTGCATGGTGTCTGAGATGTATTATGAAGGGGTGTCAAAGACAGGGCCCAAGGGTTGAATACGGTCCATGGAGGAGTCCAGTAAGCCTTTTGGATGATTTGAGGAAAAAATATTTAATCCAATCTGGCCTTCAAACTACAGTGAATGTGGCACCCTTTCTGTTTTCCTCTTTATTGTTTTAGTGTTTCCCATAAGTATGTGTAAGCCACAGATATTTAAGGGTAATATGTCTAGAACTGAGTCAAAATCTGCTCATCAGGTTATCACAATGCTCAAACTCACACAGCAAATGCAAATTCAATTCCATCAAGTGGACTCATCATAAACAATCAGTTCATCTTCATATGAATGAAATTCAGGAGGTTCAGGATATAAAGAATCAAGTTGATAAAGCCTTGTATAAGTGTGGGATTATTTTCTTTGTCCTGGTTCAGTGGAACTGAGGACAAGTTACTGGGTGTTGATAGACCATCTAAAGAGGGGACTCTAAACCGGACTGGTGTGTTTGTAAAACACAGCGCACGCACGCACACACACACACACACACACACACACACACACACACACACACACACACACACAGTAAATGACTGAATAGATGTCTATGACTCTTTGCTCATATTGATGGTGGTAGTCAAACTGCTGTTTAGATTTAAAAGCGAGGTGAGGCAACATTTCCATAGCTAAATCACACTGCTCTCGGTTTAAAATTTCTGCAAGCATGTCACTTATATATTTTGCAAGAAGTTGCAGAAACCGAACCAGTTTGTTTGAGAGATAAAGGATTGCTGTTGCTTGATTTGTTTTGTTTGTGAAATGTATAAAGTGCAGCGTGCTAAAGCTGTTTAACTCAGCAAACTGCCAACAACAATAGTTCTCAGGGGAATGCAACAAATTTAAATGATTAGATAAACATATTCATATCCAATATGTGAATGTCCAGGTTGTTTTGATGCACTCAAAACAAGCAGTAACACTTGTGAGATAAATTGGTGTTACTTTCCCTGAGACTAGCAAGAATGTTGCTAAAGAGTGCTGTCATTAATTAAAGCTGACACACCGTTCTGCAGACAAAGCAATGAAATGAACACTAATTCAGCTGTGCAATTTACCGCAAACAATTGCTAGTGTTATGTAAGGGGCCCTGTGTGCACTAGAGACATTCTTTAAATCTCTTTCCCTTCTCACTGTTCAAGAAATTAGTTAATGTTCCATAATGGAATGGACACAGTATCCATTCTCACTTAGACAGAGCTCCAGACCATAACAACTACTACACTGCACTGTATTTCACACACACACACACACACACACAAAAATATTGTTATATTCAAGAGAAGAACATATATGGCATTATTATTTTCATTTCAGAATATTCTGAAATTATACAGTTTTTTTAATACAAAGAAACACAGATCTTGTATTTGAAATAAAATATTCCATCAACAATATTCCAGGAGTTAAATGGTCATGCTGAAACTGTGCTCTGGCCAACAAGACTCAAATTATCGTTTACTCTTTTAGTCTATATCACTGTTTGTTAATATTGGCTGTCTGTCACATGAGAAGCATGCTCCTAACACTCATCCTGATAACCTTCTCTGATGCAACAGTGTTTCCTCAAATTGGAAATCCATTAAGTTAAAGTTAAGCTAAGAATTCATCAAACCAATACTGAAAAAAATAAAACATTAAAACATTTTGTTCTTCCACCAGGTACCCTAAAACGACACCCTGAGGGCAACAACTGAAATTCTTTCTGTAATGGATGATCCAAATTCCTTAAAATGTGCCTTGGTTAAAACCTGTTTATGTTAAATTTCAATGGGTTGAGTCATTCTAATAACTTTTCCTGCCAGACTACAATACAGAAAGAGAACACTGATTCACCTCTACAGGTCCAAGGTAAGCAGAAAATGTTGATGACAAAGTCAGTTTTATATTATATTATATTATATTATATTTAGGGCTGTCGCGATTCGTCGATTCTATTGGACTATTTGATTTTTAAGAATCCTCGACTTAATTTTGCCTGCGTTGACTAACCGGCAAAATACCAGAAGTGGTGCATTACATGGACGAGAATCCATAAAACACATTATTAGCACTGATCTATATGATTCTCTATAGATCAGTGATTATTAGACTGTTTTCCAAGGCCTCATGATATATTAAACCCGTTTAAAAATCATAATTAAGCATAACTGTGAATTCACAAACGCTACGATGTAATTAAATAATTATATGTGATGTAGTTATAGGTGTGTAGGTTACGTACGTGCATCTCACAGCGGCTCCGTTCACAGTAAATGCTGTTCCACAGGAACTGTTATCATTTACATGTGTGGAGCGGCTCAAACTCCATCTCTGCATGTTGTTGTGAGTTTGGGTTTATTATAACGTTCATCTGGGAACCCAACGCGCGCCATTTCATCAGATTTGTAAAGTAAATCATTTATAAATCCACGCAAACACAGGAGAATACATCATTATCTCGCGGTTTCAAAATAAAAGCTCAAACCCTCAATCTGAATTTACACGTTTTGATGTCCACATATTCATTAAATTACAGTGGCTATAGCATTTCTGTCCTAAAGAAATGGCCAAATATTAAGGATTAAGTGGACATTTGAATTAATTGATGCTTTATTAAACAAGTATTAGATCGCACAGTAATGTGTAAAAACAATCGTCAGGCCTTTGGCGCCCTCTGCAGGCCTGTGTTGTAATGCGTAATGTACATTAGCTCTATTCACTGATCTATAATAGAGATTATATCATATTATTTTATAATTATATATAGATCAGTGGCTCTTTTAACAGTTTTGTTCAATAAAACCATATGATTTATTGCTTTTGATACTTTATTTGAACTAATTATTATTGCCTCGTTGCTATTATATATGTATTTTAAAGGGGTCCTATTATGCTCTTTTACAAAGTCTTGATTTTGTTTTGGGGGTGTACTAGAGCATGCTCTCATGCTTGGTGGTTCGAAAAACGCATTATTTTCCACATAATTTCCATTATTAAAATACCTTTCTCGCCAGCCTGCAACAAACGGCTCGATTAGTTCCAGCTTTGATGAAGGTCCCCCTTTCGAAAAACAAAATGTGTTGTGATTGGTTAGCTGTCCCAGTGCGTTGTGATTGGCGAACAGCTTAGACGGTGTTTCAGTACTGCCACGCCCCCTTGCTCCGTCTTTCAACAAAAGCTTTTGGGAATCCGGCACTTCTCACTCGTGTTGTGGAAGCTGTCCTCAGTAAAATGCGCAGCACACAATAGCAAATAGGGTTTATAATGCTCAGGAACAGAGTTAAAAAGTAAATTGCAACCACTGTTTCCTGACATCATGCGCTTTCGGAAGCCCAAACAAAGACGTTTGGGCACGGAGGTGAAAAAAAAAAAACTGCGTTTCAGGCGGTCGCGCACCGGACGAGAAGCATAGCATCGCCACGGCTTTAAAATTCAAATACATTATTTTCTATGAGTGTAGGCACACCGCGGCGCCATTCGGCGTCTGTCCACGGCGCCCAGTTACGTCGTGTTATATTTGTAAGAATTGTTCTAGACCAGCGGTTCTTTATTACCAAAAAAATTAATTATAATATTTTATTATTAGTAGACCAGAACACGTGGACATGTTGTCATTCTTACACTATAATACTGAACTTTGATTTCAGTGATTTGGACTATGAGATGGACACTTGCTTCTTGCACTCTATGTTGCACTTTACTTTGCTTTAAAAAAAGGATTTCATAGAAATTTGAATTTCATTTGGAGTTTCACTACTGAAGTCCTCTGTAAAAAAAAATTCCATCATGCTGGAGATGTCTGTTTAAATCTGTTGTTTACACATTTCTAAGAGTACTTTTAATACTTAAAATGTTTAATAATAATAACAACTTTTAATAATAACATTTTAATACATGATTCTAGTGGACTCTAAACATTGCATTTATTTAATGTGAAAACCCAACTGTTGGGGTTAATTGAAACAGATTTAGTTTTTCCCTTTGTAGTTGCACTCACAGCTGTAATGAAGAAGCCCAGAACATGTGGATATATTGACATTAAGAACATGCTGACTTTCTCAGACTTTTGTAATTATTTTCTTTTTTTATTAGGTTTGTTTACATTTTTACTCTTTTAGTTTTACATTTCGTCAATGCTTGTTTACATTTATACTTTTTTATGGTACACTACTGAATGGCAAAGTTGCAAGTTTAATAAAATGTTCTTTAAAATTTTAGATTTTTTAATGGGAAATTAATCGTTTAGATTAATCGATATGTAAATAGTCGTTAGTGGCAGCCCTAATTATATTATATTATTACATATTATATTATATTATTACATATTATGCACAGATTCATTGGCCCAGGAACTCAAAACCATTCACCTTGATGAGTCTAGCTTCTAAGTGAACACAAAACACTATTACTTAGAGTTACTCAGCTATAACTAAAGTGCTGTTGAATTTAATCCGGTGTTCCACTAACGAACCATAACAAACATGGTGCAGAGCTCCATACATCTGTCCTACAACAGTGAGTTAAACACCCATATGGATAATGCAATCAGAATCTAATTCATACAGTCTACAAGCAGTTTCTTAAATGGCAATGGCACCTCTGTGAAGATCACAAGAGGCTCTAAACGTTTCAGAAAGGTGATCTGTGTTTCCAAAACATAAATCACATGAATATAATGGCAGTCTGGGTTATGGTGCTTTGAAGTGCACTTTTTTCTGAGAACTAATTTGATTGAAGACTTTGGCAAATCTATTTGTACATAACGGTCAGTATCTGCTGTAGCATACAGGAATAAAATGAGGGTTATCAGTACTAGTGAAAATGACTGACCTTGCTTCTCCTGTCCAGCTTGGCTGTCCCATCCCAGAAAGTGCAAGTTAGCCAGGGCCTGTGCAATTTTTTCATCAACTGCACTGTGTTGTCCCACTGTGCATCTGTGCTCTGGATTAAACTCTGATGTTCCTGAGGCTTCTATCTGGCTAAAATTCCCCTGTTCACAAACACTGAGCCCCTGTTCTGCTAGGCTTTCCAATCGAAATAATTCCTTTGGATCACAAATCCCATCTGTCCCATGCTGGCCAGTCTGGTCTAAATGGTTAGTCTCAGATGAAAACATTTTCTCTGGGCAGAACTTCCTTAGGATATCCTGATAGCTGCTGGATGTTAAGTTCATCAGCTGCTCTGCCACCTCTTGTGCCTCATCCCGCATATACTCCAGAGAGAGCTGTCCTGAATTGCAGAGGGGGCTGATGGGACTTCTGCTGCCCCTCAAACAGCAGTAGATCTCCACAGATACTTTCTCTGGAACATCGTGGCCTTGAAGGAGAAAAGGTGAGAAAAGTTCAGTGAGGCAGCTCATCAAATATGTTAAATGATACCTCTTCTATCTGCTCATGATGGACTACATCATTTTGATCTTGTTTATCTTGTTGTCTAACCACACTATATTTGCTTTATTTTGTTCGTTTCCATCAGTGTTTTCAGACAGATGCTCTATCTACTTTTTTAAATTTGGTCATTTGTGATTTTGTTTAGCTTTTTGTTTTACAAAGTTTGTTTTACAGCGTCTTAAACTAAAGGCTGCTGAAAAAAGGACAAGTCCTTCAATATATCCTAAACATTAAAAACTAGGGTAATATTTGTACATCACTGTATTGTCTTGTGTTACGGTCTTGATTCAGGTCACATGGCAAAACACAAAAACAGGATGTTATGAACACTGGAACTTTATATTATAGGAAGAAATCAGGCACTGGCCCATTTTTGCTTTTACTGACACTTAAAGCCATCAGGTAACATGAGCTCACAACTCTATTTCATTATGTTTCAAGACTGAACTATTTCTTTCAGGTATTTGTTGCCTTCTAACTATTTGTTTCCATAGAAACACTTATTCTTCACTCCTCACTATATACAAACAAGCACTATTACTATACAGCACTGTACTGGTTTCCATGTCAACAGGAAATCCCCTTACAGTCCAGTTCACACCAACGATGATAACCATAAAGATAACTATAACTTTAAAGTTTTAATAATCATTCTAACTCTATGAAAATAGGTAAGACCACACCACAACTATAGAAATAACGACAATATCAACAATATCGTTGGAATCATTTTCAGAGCATTTATTTTTCCAGATGACGGATGATAAAAGCATTGACAGCCAATCAGAAATCCACCTGACTAGAGTGCTCAAGCATTTGAAGTGGCAGATGGAAAAAAAAAAACTACAGCACCTTTTTTTAAATAAACGATGTTAACGTGCGTTGACGTAGATGCCAATATAGTTATTGTTATAGTTCTTGGTGTGAGCTGGCCTTTACACAATCAAAGAAAATCGGCATATATGCACATCTATTAAACCCTGTGATTTATTCAGTGTCTTACCGGGCACAGTGAATCTAATTGAACCTTGATCCTCGGTCCTGTGAGCTGTAGTTACATGGTGAAGGAACGAGCCTACAAGGACCACATAATAGTCAGCTTCTTCTTGAATACACGGTGACACCTGCAGCTTCACAAAGACCTCCACCTGACCCTGAGAGAAAGACAATTACATCCACATTATGATTTGTGTTACACACAGCATGTCATAATGGATTGATCAAAAATTTATTTTTAAAGCCAAGACAAATCTTTGGAAATGGAGCTTATTATTCAGGCAAACAAAGTTCACTGAAATGTTATGTTAGTCAAAATGAAAATGAAAATGAAACAGAGAGAAATAATGACAGAGAGGGAAAAGATTGAGAGAGAAGACCAGTGAGAACGAGAGAGAGTCTTATTGTTTTTGTTAAAGGGGACATCAGATGATATTTTCACTTTTTTACCTTTTTTTTGACATTTAGTTGGGTTTCTGGCATGTCTGCCAGCTCAAAAAAGCTGAAAAGAAAACACACAGCCAGTTTGTTATGGGCTGTTTGAGTCTGAAACCGTGTAATCCAGCGAGCTGTTTCAATTTGCAGATGGTTTCTATGTAGATAGATAGCTAGCTATTTGAATAAGACCATGTCCGAGCCATATACGGATTTATTCATGTGCCTCAAGTTGACACGCGAGAGGGGTGGGGTGAGCATTAGCTCATTATCATTTAAAGAGACATGAACCAAAGCAGGTCGCTGTGAACAGAGCTGTTTTTGACAAGGTAAAAAGGGTGTTGTTTTACACGACCACTGAGGAATTTTAACCAGAGTATGTTACAGATATTTCATGAAGACCCTAAAGAATCATACCAACTTGTGGAAAATGGGCATCTGATGTCCCGTTTAATATTAGCTTGTTAATGCTGTTACTATATGAAGTCTGGTGCTGCAGTGGTAAAGTACACTGAAGATTGAGACCATATGAGACTTGAGTTGTGCAATCTGGACCTCCAACGTCTTGGCAGCATTAGGTGAAAAAGGAGGATATGAAATGTTTTCCCATTATCTCCAGCCATTTTGATTTGTTCACTGAACATTGGGCTCTTCCTGTATAGACTTGTTTGCATAGAAATTTGGTTATACCACAGTAAAGGACAAAGCTAAATCATGATGTAAATTTAAAGCAAAAAAAAAACACACACACCCTTAAATCAGCCCCGTTCCTAAGGCCTTAGACTGAACTATGATTGAAAAAATAACATCTTTTTGCACATTTTACAGAAGCTTTCTGTCCTAAACCCTCAAAGTCGTGTAGATGGTGTTACTGCATAATGTTATTGGACACTTTTGTTTATCTACACTGTATTACCTATAAATAAGTATTTTATGTAAAGGTGTACCTACTTAACCTTATTGTGGACAAATTTGTACCCAGAAGTGAACTAAATCGGACAAAATCTCCATTTGGGGATGTCCTCTTCTAAACACAGTATAAAATAAATAAAGTGTTTTTATTGTAAAAATGTAGAGAGTTTTCTGTTTAGGTTAGGGTATAGTATTTATAACTAGCTGTATAGAAAAACAAAAGAAGCCTATGCAATGCCCTCATTTAGATAGCTAAGTAAATGTGTGTGTGTGCGTGCGTGTGTATGTGTGAGAGAGAGAGAGAGAGAAAGAGCGTAAAAATGTAGAGAGTTTTCGGTTTAGGTTAGGGTATAGTATTTATAACTAGCTGTATAGAAAAACAAAAGAAGCCTATGCAATGCCCTCATTTAGATAGCTAAGTAAATGTGTGTGTGTGCGTGTGTGTGTATGTGTGAGAGAGAGAGAGAGAAAGAGAGAGAACAGTAATTCTTTATTTAAAGTGTATGAAGTCTACGCCAAGGCTGTATGTTTATAGGTCTTTCTGGTCTCAGATGCAGCTGTTGAAGATCAACAGTACCGTCAGAACTGACTCTGTGACAGACAAATGAAAATGAACTGATTGTGCTGGTGTTGAACCTGATTATGACGCAATTGCTTTACTCTGAATTAAGGTTCTAAAGAAAGTGTAAACAAAGTTCGCCTGGTGGAACAAACTGGTCTTGGTTTTTAGTTAAAATGAAGTTCAAGTATGGGAAATGTATCCATTCATGAGGCTCTGAATAAAATGCTGTGTGTTTATTTCATATTGGGAGCCTTAACTGCTGATTATTAGATTGTTTAAACAAAGCAATTAGGGTGATTAATCAGAGGCTGGACTCATTATCAAAAGTATGAGATCTTGATTAGTACTATGCTCAGCTCTATTGTTTCACTGAATATCAACTATTTTTTTCTCCAAAAAAATATACAACATTGTTTGACTGTGATCTCATGGAAGAGAACTTTAACGAAAAGGGAATTTTAACTTTCATTAGTCACTAACAAACATTATAGGCCTCATGTTTAACAGATCAATGGTTCACGTACATTTAAATACGTTTTAAAATACTGTATATGACTATTTGAATAAATTATACATGTTAATGCTATTATATGAACTGTAAGATGAAGTGTTACCATATTTACATTTATGTGCAATACTGTACCATACAACAGAACGGAATGAGCACTACAATAAACAAAGAACAAGTTTGCTAAATACATGAGAAATGAAGAGCCACAAAATCTCAAACAAAATACAACCAGAATCATGGAAAGTTATCCTAAAACAACACAGAGCCACTATGTATAACACATGCACACAAAAAAATAACAAATCCATAAGCACAATAATTCATCATCAATGCAGGCATTCACATACTGTACACTTACCAACACATACACACACAGCCCATAGACATTTATCCATAATTCCATGCTCTGATTTCATTAAACAAACCCTGGATCAAAGAAAAACACCTTGTAAAAGAGGGAGGTGAACAGTAAATTCAGTCTCGCCAGAGGCATGTGTGTGTGTGACAAGTCACTTTTCTCTTTCTCCCTCCATTCAACATAAAGCCGCCGTTTGATTGTTTGCCTTCCTTCACCAGATGTCTCCCTCACTTCCTGTCATTTAAGAGGCCCTGCAGAAAAAGTGATGAGGGAGAAAGAAGGGATACAGAGCAGGTTTGGTGTGGGAATGAGGGAAAGGTGAGGTCTCTACTATTTTCTCAGGCTCTGTATAGGGATGAATGATGAGCATGGGATTCGCTCTGCTCCTCCTCTTTTCTTTCCTCACTCTGCCTCTCAGTTATGCAGATTCGCAGAGTTCCTCTCTCTTCCCACACAATCTTGCTGTCGTTTTGCAGTAAATAGCAGTAAAAATCTCATATCCTTAATCTAACAGACCAAAAACCTTACATCACAAGATGAGTCATGTTTAAATGTTTTTTAAAAATGGTTTCTATTTTAATCAGCATGTGATACTTCCCATTTCTTGACAATCCAGTAGGCTAAATTAAATACTAAAAAAGAAAGGTTACTGATTATTTTCACATTTTATTTGGAAACTGGACAAAACCAAAAGATAAGACTGTTCATAAGAAATGAAATAGTCTGGCATCAGTGGAAAAACAGCTGCTTCACAAAGTAACACTTGAATTAAAAAATATATATAATTTAAAAAAAATCAAAATACATGTGTGTGTCTATGCATGTATGTATTTAGATTTTTTGAGGAAAGACCACACAAAAACATTTGCTTTCAGGATGATATTTTTTGGAAAACAAGCCAAAAATACTGATTTAGAAATCAATGCTATAGTCACATCAACAATATTTACTGAACCTCATGAATCATGATTATTTCAAAAATTGTATGCAACAGATGGAGCACAGCAGTTAGCAAGCGTATGTTTTGTCCTATGTTTAGTCTTGTCATGCTGGCTTATATATTAAGAAAAGAGCAGAAGCTAAATTACTGCAGTTACTCCAGGGATCGATGAGAGGATGTTATTGTCTCCAGCACCTGCTTACAGACTAGTTCCTGGAAGAAAAACACCTCGCTAATACACTGGTCCCTATGGATGGCATGTGTGTGTTCCCTTACCAGTGACCTAACTACCGCCACCTGAGAAGGGTGTGTATGGGTTCTCATGTTCAAACAGGATTCATGTCCAAATGCATGTTTAGAAATACTATTCAGTAGTGATTATGTCTTTCTACCATCTTTTCAGACATCGGTGCATCTCACAGTTTACATCATCTAATCTATCTGACACACAACATTTACATTTTAAAACAAAATAAAGCAAATTTTAAACAGAATAAAAACCACTTTAGTCAAGGCTTTAAGAAATATAGGTGCAACACTAAGTGATAAAAGTGTGAGCAATTTTGTTTAATTATTACTATTTCTAACCAGTAGAGTTAGTTTTATAACAATGTGCCAAAGCTTTAAAACCATAAACATATTAAATTGTCACTTATTTACTGGAGGTTCGGTCAATTACATGACTCATCAAGGATGGGCGATACCATTATTATTCACCTTAGGCATGGGACGATAACCGGTTGTAAGGTATACCGCGGTTTGGAAAAGTCACGGTTTCAAAACCACTAAAATTTTCTGTTATACCGTTCCTGCGGTATGCACAGTTTTTTTATGCGTCAAAGACGGAAAGTGCAGGACTCCCTCAGTTGTGTGCAGCGAAGAGCGTAACGAGTCACACGACCCCCTCCCCCTCCGGTTGGTGCGAGACTGTGAGCAGTCAGTCAGTCAGTGAGAGTCACCTGTGTGTAGGATGGCTGAAGGAGGTGAATCCATGGACCTTTTTCCCCCCGTCGAAAAAGATTAAGTCTGCCGTATGGGAATTTTTCGGGTAACGTAGACTAACCATGTTCCGTACACAATGATGTTCCGTACAGATGGAGCAGCATTAACTACACAGAGCCGTTGTTCACCGACAAGCTGCGCAAAACCACGATCATATTTTGCGCATGTTTTGCGCAGCTTGTCAGTGAACAACGGCTCTGTGTAGTTTACATCTGTTCAAAATCACAACATTTAAAAAAAAAACAATCAAACTGCTGGCTCTCAGGTGTCTTTGTCACTGTTTGAGTGTTGTATGGAGAAAGACCATGTGTGTGTGTGTGTGTGTGTGTGTGTGTGTGTAACACACTCTTGCTCTCTCTTTCCTTATGTGTATGTGCACACATCCTCGTACTTCACAGCTCCAAACTTAATCCAGGAAAGGTGAACATTCCTGCATTATAACTTGGACTGAAAGAGGAATGTGTAGAAAGTGAGCATGTCTCAAAAACCCTGTTGAGCTGCAGGTTTAATGACCGCATTTTTTATTGATTTATTTTTTTAAAGAAATTGTGTTTTGATTTATGTTTTTGATTATTGAGCTGCAGGTTTAGGCTCACTTAAGTGACTGCACTTAATTTAATTAAGAATTCAATTATTTATTTTAATTATTTAGCCTGACATGTTTACTGTTCCAAAATGTTCTCGGTTTCTTAAAAATAAAATGTATTGCGTTCAGTGGGAAAAAAAGTTGTTTTTTTTACCTAGACATTTAAAAATAACATATTTTAGAGCTGCAATTGCAATACCGTGATACCGTGAAACAGTGATATTTTTATCTAAGGTTATCATACTGTCAGAATCTCACACCGGCCCATGCCTATTCACCATAATAAACTTACCATTAAACATTATATTTTACAGTCATAAATTTATCCTTTAAAAGTCTAAAACTGCAAATGATAAAATGTTTTGTTCATTTATTAACAGGATTTGCAGAGCATGATCAACGTCTTAAAACTTTTAAATACAAATTTACAAGATTAAACATGCATGAATATGCTTTAGACAAACTCATTAAAATAATTAATTCTTTTTTCATTATTTAACGAGAAATAACTCCTCTGTAATGACTGCTAAACTGTTGTATGAGGGCTGAGAACTGGGCGAATGCTATTTGTGACTAGTTCCTCTTTCACTCTACTATTTGCTACTGCATTTTTTTTTTCACTAGAAACTTGTGATGGACGTTCATTTTCATTAATATTAAACCATTAATATTCAGATAATTAAAATAACACATCAAATACAGATTTAATTGACATCAACTGTACAATATGTATAGATGATGTAGTTGACTTTCAAAAGACAAGCAGCCAAACAGCTCAAGATTTACTGACTAGCTATGAAATATGAATAAATCATAATCTTCTTAGTGAGCTGAAACAGTATTTCCAGAAATGTCTTCTTTATTAGAGATAATCACCTGTTGGATTTTCTTTGATCATGGTGTTCCTGTCCCAACAAAACAGGCAAGGAATGTAAAAGAATTTAATACCTTAGAATATCTCTGTGGGAGTGAGTATGACTAATGGCTTCAAATGAGGGTAAAAATAGTAAGAAGGATTTTCACCAATTTAATAAAATGAAATTACATCATCTGATAAGGTAGACTCAAAGAATGTTGGGGGGGGGGGAATTATATGCTTTAAAGTGATAAACAGAATAAATAAAGATATTTTTTTTTAAATAAGCTTCAAAGCCAAAGTATTTGGACATCACATTCAAAATATTTAGTCAAATATAAGGTAAAGCTTTACACTACTCAAGCACAAAGAGCTGATTGATAAGAGTCATTTGATCAGCTAGCAACTGTTGGATATGGATGATATACCAATTAACATCTTAGCACCTGGTTATAACTAATATAAATGAATATTATGTCTGATTAAATATGGTCCATACAAAAATAGTCAGGTTTATTCAGCTCAACATCAGCACAAAATCATTTTCCTTTAACCTGAGATGTTCTGCTCAACGCATCTGCATGATGTTTAAGTCAGTGGCTAAATTTCACAGCCACGGTTTGTAGGTAAGTGTTTAACCAGAACAGAGTAGCATGTGTTCACTGAGGAAATGCCTTCCATGCGATTCCAACTGATATCCAAAGCAGTACACAGGAATAGGAAGAACACAACGCACGCACAGGACTCTTTCCAAGCTCATAGTGCCACATGAGAGAATTGCCCAAAAATTGTCCTATGGACTCAACATGACTCACAAGATTCCAGCTTTCCAAAGACTTCCAAGAACGCAGTTCTGTATGCTTAATGACATAATTCCTGAGGGAGTCGTGCCAGGAGCCAACACAGTCATGACCCACATCACATAACACTCAGAATCCACCTAATGTAGAAGGCTGAATGTTAACACAAACAAATGCTAGCTTAATCAGTATTTTCCAGTGCACAGTATTTTCCAGACATAGTAATATGACATTTTCTTTACCAGTCAAACACATAAGGTTCAATAAGTCTCTTATCACAACAAAGCAGTGTTAATTTCGTCAATTATTTTTCGTCGAAGACGACAACGAAAAATATTCGTTAACGAACACTTTCTCTGTGACTAAGACGAGATGTTGACGAGCTAAAACTAATATCTGATGATAAAAACTATGAGGAAATTTATGTCGCATCTTCCATGACGAGACGGGACTGTAATGTTATTTGAGGACTACCGGACATTCAAAATACATCCTATAGGCTACTGTCTTGTCCTTCAAAATGTGAGTCCTTGTCATTGGATTGCAATCGGATAAGGGGCGTTTGCATATCTAGTCTCAGTATGGCAGCTGCAGTGGATGGATAGGCTACCAAAATGCGAACTAGCAATATGAAACAATGGCCTCAGCACCCGAAGGGGTAGGGATAAGGTCACCAGATGTCCCGTTTTTCCCGGGAGTCACAATTCGTTGTCGATTACAGTTAGTGAAGGCAGGATAGGCGGAATCGCGCTGATAGAAGTGCTCTCTCTCGCGCACGCTCCACTTCTTCAGTTCTCATATACAGCGTGCGATCAGTTCTCGGTGCTCTAAATTATACACACACAGCAGTCCGAATGTCTATCGTGTAGACCAGGGGTGGCGAACGTCGGTCCTGGAGAGCCACAGCCCTGCAGAGTTTTGCTTCAACCCTAATCAAACACACCTGAACAAGCTAATCAAGGTCTGAAGGGTTACTAGAAAGCTACAGGCAGGTGAGTTTTAATTAGGGTTGGAGCTGTACTCTGCAGGGCTGCGGCTCTCCAGGACCTCAGTTCGCCACCACTGGTGTAGACTACAGTATCTCACGTAAATACAGACGGTTATGGATTAAGTGAACGTAAACAGGTGGGTGAAAACTGAACGTGTGTCAGTATTACATGCATGCCTTCCGTCTTAAAGGGACAGCGTTCATAATTAAGTACCTATCCGTGTCATTAATGTTAACCAACAAAAGATGTTAAATAAATATTTTAAGTAAACCTACTGTATCTGAAAAAGTTGAATTTGTATCTCTTTTGCATTTGTCTTATTCTGCTTCTTTTTCAAAAATGATAAATTATATATATTATATATGAACAACTATCATTTGTATAAGTTGCTCTCTTTTCACTACTGTTAAAGGGATAGTTCACCCAAAAATGAAAATTGTCTGGAAGTTTTTCCAAATTCAATCCTTGATTCAAATGTATCATAAGCTTAATTGATTTGGTCTAAAAAGAGAAGAATTAATTACTATTTTTGTTTGAAGACTACATATAAAATAGCTACCAAAATAAATGTTGGTAACTGCAGTTTGACTAAAAGTAATGACTAAAAGTTGACAAAAATGCAATGACTATTCGTAGACTAAAACTATGAAAGACTCAAATAACTAAAATGTGACTAAGACTATTAAGCATTTTCGTCTCAAGATAAAGACTAAGACTAAATCAAAAATGCCTGTCAAAATTAACACTGCACCAAAGCACATTTATTTGATCAAAAATACACAAATACAGTAAAAACAGTTATATTGTGAAACATTATTAAAATACCTCTTTTCTATTTGAATATATTTTAAAACGTCATTTATTCCTGTGATGGCAAAGCTTGAATTTTCAGCATCATTACTCCAGTCTTCAGTGTCACATGATGCTTCAGAAAAGAAAAAAAATCTAATATGCTCATTTGTTTCTTAATTTGCCCCATCCTAATGCACAAAATGTAATACGTTCTTGCTGAATAAAAGTACTAATTTCTTTTAAAAACTATTTTGAACAGTAGTGTATCTTTCAGGAAGGGGGTCCATTGCTAATCATTATATTTGGGGGTCCTTGACATCAAAAAGTTTTAAAACCCCAGCACTAAACTCACTCTATTTGATCACACTCAGCACTGTGGTTCCCTAAATAGAGTTTATTTATAGCGTTATCGGGAAAAAATACTTGACAAACACATAGGCCTTTTCCTCAATGCTGTTTGTTCCGGTCAAACATCAACACAGCTCTCCTCACTTCAGAGCCAGACTTTAATATCTCTGTAATGATGTTTGGGAAACAAAACATGTCAAACATGTCTCCATATCTCTGCTGTGCACAGCATGAGTATTTCTTATCATTCATAACTAGTCAAGAAGACATGTTTATTTAACCTCAGTGTTCTAACAGTTTGGATAAACTAAAGAGTGTTCAATGTACATTCCAGATCTAGTAATGTAATTTAAAGGCTCGATAAGTTACTAGGGCTCTAATATGGTTGGAAAAACATTCTTGGTTTGTTTTCTTACCAACATTCTCCTATTTATCATATTTGTTGTGCTCTATGCATATGTGCAGATCAATGTTTATAAGTGAATAAAAGCCTAAATTAAATCTTGTTCATCATAAAAAGCAACCATATCTCTTGAGAAGACTTGGATTAAACTGCTTGATTCATTTAGATTTCTTTAACAATATCTTTAACTTTTTGACATTTTTGGGTGAATGAACTTTCAATGGAGAGACAGATGTCACGGGTATTATTAAAAATATCTTCATTTGTGTTTTAAAAATGAATAAAAGTTTTATGGGTTTGAAATGACGTGAGGGTGAGTAAATGATGACAGTGACAGAATTGACATTTTTGAGTGAACTAACTCTATGGACATTACAGTTTTAGTAATGTCATTTAAACTCATTGAAAGTCTCAATGAAAAGTTACTAAGGCTCTAATATTCTGAGTAGTTTTCTAAGTGACATTAAGGGCTTTACCAGGTGATTTGAAACTTGCTCTCCTTGACTGTGACTCATTAAACATTCCTCATGGCTCTGCACACCAGGTGAGACTCGGGTCTGGCCAACAATATCCAGACACACCCTGACACACAGGGCCATGCTAACACACACACACACACACACAAACTGAACCCACTCAGATGTACTGGAGGAGCACATAGAGTCATGATGACTGCACTTAATAATGTCCACACCAACTCGTTTCATTTAAAATGTCACGGCAACAGCGAAGCAACTACAGCAGCTGAACCATGATGACTACAATGTTTGTCTGATTCCTCAAGTGTAAACTCGCATCCAAATTGCTTGTGCCATGAACCCATTGCATTCTCTTCCAGGTTTCAACTTTCTCAAAGAATCCTGAAAAATCTATCACTGTTTCCACAAAAATATTAAGTAGAACAACTGTTTTCAACAGAATTACTTCCTTACATTTCTTGCTTTAAAAAAATGCAGCTTTGCCTACACATGGAAAAAAATTACACTTTAAAATGTACAGTTATCTCAGTTATTTTAAACTGTAATATTTCACAATATTACTTTTTTTAATGTTTTTGATCAAATGAAAATAAACTTTGGGGAAGACGAGACTTCTTTCAAAAACAAGCAAAATGCAATCAATGCTGTTCTTCTGAAACATATATAAACCTCTTATTTGGACTGACTCATCAAAAAGCACATCTTTGAAAGTGAAAAAACACACTTTCTCAACCACACTAGGTACCACATATGGGGCCAGGAACACCTGAAAGCATTTAACACACACACACTAATTGCTTTTAGCTCTGAGTGAATGAGACTGCTTGTCTGCAGTGCCGTACAGGGGAGTTGAGAGTTGACACTATGCAAGTCTGTTATAAACTCACAACATATCCCCTTACAATAACACATTATCCCCATCACAGTCACACACACCTTAAAAAGCTTACACAACTAACACATAGTGCCCCTCTTTTATAATGAGGTCACAGAGAAGGATTGTGCGACTCTCTCGTTCACCCCACCCACTGTGATTATACAGCTGAGCCAGCACACGATGAAGAGAGCTTCAGATTCACAATGGCCTCCTGTCCAGGGATCAACACCTCTCAAACATCAACTCCTGTAGCCTAGGGTTTAAAGATTTGGCCTAGTAATAAAAAGGTTGAAGGTTTGAACCTTGCAAGGAGTGACACAGGTTTCTCCAGCAGAATTGCTCCTGTCAGTTTGTAAAAATGTATCGGCTAAATGATTCAGTGAAGTACTATAGACAAAAGACATGTAGATAAGAAACTGGATTGATGATGATCAAGATGTGTTGGAGTCCTTAATCATGCACATATGGATTAAATTGTATAGCTTGGATGCACTGCAAGTGGCTTTGCATGAAATAGTCTGCCAAATACATGTAAATGTAATTTAAGTAACTTCAACGGAAATTCAGGCTAAGGGAGCTGTAAATAATTACTCAAGGTGGAAAAAGAATGTTACAGTAGTGTAATGTTTTCTTAGTAATAATCTAAGGAAGTTAATGAAGGGAATAAACTTTAACAGCCATTTCATCACAAATCTTATGGCTTAAAGAAAGTGTTTTCTTTTGGTTTCTGTCGCAGTGACTAGAAATAATAAATAGCCATTTAGGTTAAACCCCCAGAAATCTGAAACAGGAAAAAATTTGATTAAAGAGATAGTCCACCCCAAAAAATTAGCATTCTGTAATCATTTATGCAAGGGTTAAGAGGGAGTAAGTGACATTTTGAATACTGTTTCAGTGTTTTTTGTTTTGCCCTTTTTTCTCCATCCAATGAATGACAGTGGGGTCCAGTGTTGTTTTGGACCCCACTGATTTTCACTGTGTAAACAACAACAGTTGAAACATTCTTCAAAATATCCAAGTTATTCAGGTTTGTGTCTCTTTAAGACACAACAACTGTACCAACTTCCAGAAAGAGGCAATTTCACAAGACTAAGGTAAAAAACAACTGAAAACACAAACTGTACCATACCCTTTGAACGCAAGTTAGACTTTGTTAAACTTTCTGTTCCTGTTTTCTATCATTTTATAAACAATGTATTTTAGCAAGCCGACACTAATCGGGGCCTCTCAGTGCTTTTACCAATTTGAGGTGAGAACACAGGAGGATACCGGCTTCACACGAAGGCTATAGAATCTAGCGAATGTGTTGGGGGTCGCCCAGCCCGCAGCTCTACAAATATCTGCCAGTGAGGCGCCATGAGCCAGCACCCAGGAGGATGCAACACTTCTAGTAGAGTGAGCTCGCAACCTGAATGGGCAGGGCACACCCTTTGACTGATAAGCCAGGGTGATGGCATTCACTATCCAGTGGACCATCCTCTGCTTAGAGACAGCATTCCCCTTCTGCCGGCCTCCGTGGCAGACAAAGAGCTGGTCTGAGGTCCTGAAGCTTTGTGTCCAGTCTACATAGCATCTCAAAGCTCGGACGGGACAAAGCAAAGCTAGGGCTGGGTCTGCCTCCTCCGGGGGCAGCGCTTGCAGGCTCACCACCTGATCCCTGAAGGGAGTAGTGGGAACCTTGGGCACATAGCCGGGCCGGGGCCTCGGGATTACCTGGGAGTCAGCCGGCCCAAACTCTAGGCACGAACCGTCAACCGAAAATGCATGCAGGTCCCCTAACCTCTTGATGGAGGCCAGTGCAAGCAGGAGCAGAGTCTTCATTGATAGAAACTTCAGCTCAACTGTCTGCAAAGGCTCAAATGGGCCCTGCTGTAGTGCTCCGAGCACTACACACAGGTTCCAAGAGGGTATAGAGGGGGGCCGTGGAGGATTTAGCCTTCTCACCCCCCTAAGGAACCTGATTACCAGGTCATGCTTCCCCACCGACTTCCCTGCCACGGGGTCATGGTTGGCAGCAATCGCAGCCACGTAGACTTTTAAGGGTGGAGGGAGACAGCCTTTGCTCCAACCCTTGCTGCAGAAAGGACAGCACGACTCTGATAGGGCATTTCCGGGGGTCTTCTCTGTGAGAAGAACACCACTCGACGAACAGGTTCCACTTCAAAACGTAAGCGTGTCTCGTAGACTGTGCTCTCGCCGAGGTGATTGTGTCAACTACCTCCTGGGGTAGGTCACCTAGAACCTTCACGTTCCTCAGAGGAATCAAGGAGGGGCTGTCACGAGGAGCATCAGTTCCGGGAACCAGGTCCAAGTGGGCCAATAAGGCGCCACGAGCTGAACCTGCTCCTCGTCCTCCCTGATCTTGCACAGTGTCTGTGCGAGAAGGCTTACTGGGGGAAACGCATACTTGCGAAGACCCCGCGGCCAGCTGTGCACCAGTGCATCCGTGCCGAGTGTTCCTTCGGTCAGGGAGTAAAACAACTGGCAGTGAGAAGTCTCTGGAGACACAAACAGGTCTACCTGAGTGGCTCCGAAACATCTCAAATCTCCATTCCCCGGGGAGCGCAGCCTGTGACAGCTCGTCGGCTGCCCGGTTGTGCAAGCCCGGTATGTGAATGGCACGAAACGACCTCAGATGCTTCTGACTCCAGAGGATGAGGTGGCGGGCGAGTTGTGACATGCGATGGGAGCATAGACCACCTTGTTGGTTGATGTAAGCAAAGGTTGCAGTGTTGTCTGTGCGGACCAGCACGTGCTTGCCTCATAAGAGTCCTCAGAGACGGTTCAAGGCAAGGCGTACTGCTAACAACTCTAGACAGTTGATGTGCCAGTGCAGTTGGGGGCCAACTGGGGGTCCAAATCCCCGATACTGCATGCCCGTTATACGTGGCCCCCCAGCCGGTGGTGGAGACATCTGTGTAAAAGCACAGCATGCCTGGAGACCTGTTCTACGCCCACCTTGGGACTCGGCCAGTCACATAGAGCCAGTGTTGAAGCGGTCTCATATGAAGCAGCCTTAGCGGCGTAACTGCCGCTGCAGATGTCATATGCCCCAGGAGCCTCTGAAACTATTTCAGTGGGACCGCCGTCCTGCTCTTGAACATATTCAGGCAGTTCAACACCGACTGAGCACGTCCCTGCATGAGGCGTGCTGTCTATTCGACCGAATCCAACTCCATACTGAGAAAAGAGATCCTTGCTCTTTTCCCAATTGACCTGAAGGCCCAACCGGCTGAGGTGTGAGAGCACCAAGTCCCTGTATTCGCACAACTGATCGTGAGACTAAGCTAGTATGAGCCAGTCGTCGAGATAGTTGAGAATGCGGATGCCCTGCTCTCTCAGGGGAACAAGGGTTTACCTCCAGAACTTTCGTGAAGACACGGGGCGACAGGGACAGCCCGGAGGGCAGGACCTTGTACTGATATGCTCGTCCTTCGAATGCGAACCGCAGCAATGGTCTGAGGATCGACACATGAAAGCACGCATCCTTCAGGTCGACCATTGCAAAACCAATCTCGGGGACGGATGCACCCAAAGATGCGTTTCTGTGTCAACATCTTGAACGGTAACCGATGAAGGGCCCGGTTCAAGAGACGCAGGTCCAAGATCGGTCATAACCCACCGCCATTCTTGGGTACAATGAAGTAGGGGCTGTAAAAGGGGCTGTGGAGATCACAGTCCTACTGGTGAAGGATGTGTTAGAGCCGGTCCCTCCAGCTGATATGACGATTTCTTCATATCAGCTGGAGGGACTGCATCTAACACATCCTTCACCAGTAGGACTGCGATCTCCACACGCAAGACAGGAGCATCGGCCGCCTTCACTAATGTGAAGCGGATGCCGCTGAACTTGGGGGGACGCCAGGCAAACTGAATTGCATAGCCGAGTTTGATGGTCCGCAGGAGCCAGCGAGACGGTTTGGGTAGCTAGGCACCCAGACACCGTACAAGCTGGACCAGCAGGACCACTGACGTACTCGCAGTGGGGCAGCAAGTTGGAATGCAGGGATCCGGTCCATGGGCGGACCGAAGAGGGGTCTGAGTGAGCTGAGTGACCCTCCGCAACCAGCAGACTGAGGCACTGCCGCTGGTGGCCGGGTGGAGGCAGCAGTTGCCCGCCGGGGCAGGATGTGTTTGATAGCCTCAGTCTGCTTCTGTGTGGCGGCGAACTGCTGGGCGATGTTCTCCACTGCGTCGCCGAAGAGGCCGGTCTGGGACACAGGGGCATTTAAAAACTGAGTCTTGTCGGTCTCCCTCATGTCGGCCCGACACAGCCAGATATGGCATTCCTGAACCACCATAGTGGACATCGCACGGTCCAGAGACCACGCAGTGACCTTCGTCGCTCGTAGCGCGAGGTCAGTAGCGGTGTGGAGCTCCTTAAGAACTTCTGGGTCATGCCCACCCTCGTGCAGGTCCTTCAGTGCCTTGGCCTGATGAACCTGCAACTGGGAACCCCGCGCCCCTTTGCAGGAAACGGAGCCTGGTCCGCAACTCCGTGTCATTTTTCTGCAATGAGAGCATGACTCGTCCACAAACACTCAATCGTGACCATCACCCGGCGCTAGGTAACGACCGCATCCAGAAACGCACGGGTGAAAAGGCATCTTTAAAAAGACGTC
>NW_015505394.1:2387748-2390370 GCF_001515645.1 Sinocyclocheilus grahami | reverse complement strand
AAATGCAGCTTTGCCTACACATGGAAAAAAATTACACTTTAAAATTTACAGTTATCTCAGTTATTTTAAACTGTAATATTTCACAATATTACTTTTTTTAATGTTTTTGATCAAATGAAAATGAACTTTGGGGAAGACGAGACTTCTTTCAAAAACAAGCAAAATGCAATCAATGCTGTTCTTCTGAAACATATATAAACCTCTTATTTGGACTGACTGATCAAAAAGCACATCTTTGAAAGTGAAAAAACACACTTTCTCAACCACACTAGGTACCACATATGGGGCCAGGAACACCTGAAAGCATTTAACACACACACACTAATTGCTTTTAGCTCTGCGTGAATGAGACTGCTTGTCTGCAGTGCTGTACAGGGGAGTTGAGAGTTGACACTATGCAAGTCTGTTATAAACTCACAACATATCCCCTTACAATAACACATTATCCCCATCACAGTCACACACACCTTAAAAAGCTTACACAACTAACACATAGTGCCCCTCTTTTATAATGAGGTCACAGAGAAGGATTGTGCGACTCTCTCGTTCACCCCACCCACTGTGATTATACAGCTGAGCCAGCACACGATGAAGAGAGCTTCAGATTCACAATGGACTCCTGTCCAGGGATCAACACCTCTCAAACATCAACTCCTGTAGCCTAGGGTTTAAAGATTTGGCCAAGTAATAAAAAGGTTGAAGGTTTGAACCTTGCAAGGAGTGACACAGGTTTCTCCAACAGAATTGCTCCTGTCAGTTTGTAAAAATGTATCGGCTAAATGATTCAGTGAAGTACTATAGACAAAAGACATGTAGATAAGAAACTGGATTGATGATGATCAAGATGTGTTGGAGTCCTTGATCATGCACATATGGATTAAATTGTATAGCTTGGATGCACTGCAAGTGGCTTTGCATAAAATAGTCTGCCAAATACATGTAAATGTAATTTAAGTAACTTCAACGGAAATTCAGGCTAAGGGAGCTGTAAATAATTACTCAAGGTGGAAAAAGAATGTTACAGTAGTGTAATGTTTTCTTAGTAATAATCTAAGGAAGTTAATGAAGGGAATAAACTTTAACAGCCATTTCATCACAAATCTTATGGCTTAAAGAAAGTGTTTTCTTTTGGTTTCTGTCGCAGTGACTAGAAATAATAAATAGCCATTTAGGTTAAACCCCCAGAAATCTGAAACAGGAAAAAATTTGATTAAAGAGATAGTCCACCCCAAAAAATTAGCATTCTGTAATCATTTATGCAAGGGTTAAGAGGGAGTAAGTGACATTTTGAATACTGTTTCAGTGTTTTTTGTTTTGCCCTTTTTTCTCCATCCAATGAATGACAGTGGGGTCCAGTGTTGTTTTGGACCCCACTGATTTTCACTGTGTAAACAACAACAGTTGAAACATTCTTCAAAATATCCAAGTTATTCAGGTTTGTGTCTCTTTAAGACACAACAACTGTACCAACTTCCAGAAAGAGGCAATTTCACAAGACTAAGGTAAAAAACAACTGAAAACACAAACTGTACCATACCATTTGAACGCAAGTTAGACTTTGTTAAACTTTCTGTTCCTGTTTTCTATCATTTTATAAACAATGTAAACTAAGTTATGAGAGACGCTGTCTATAATGCAGAAGCTTGGACAACCAGAATAGTTTCTAGAGGAGTTTTCTCTCATGCACAGGTAAAGTCTTTAATAAATGAGTTTTGTCCTTTGGCACCCAGAGAGAATTGAAAGGACAGATCCTGAAGGTACAGTGAAAGAATAGAACTTCATAAGTTAAACCAAGAGTGACAGGACATCAGAAAAAAAAAACGAAAAAAAGAAATATGAAGAAAGAAATATGGAATAAAATGAAAATCGTTCTGTCAGACTCACATAAAGTGGCACCTCTCCCCTGCTGAGCTCCATTACAGCAGCAGCACCTAAAAGGCGAAAACACACATGTATAAAACACAGAAAAGACACACACCCACAGATAAACCACCTTAAACCAAACACATCCAGAAAAAAGTACAAATGAGCAGAACAGCCCGTCACATGTGAGTGCTGCACAATATATTGAGACCAGTTGCAAAACTCATAGAACAAACGTCTATTCACCACAAAAACTAAACATGACATTTAACTGAACGCTGGCACAGAGATCGAAAGAAAATATCATACACAAGCAACACAAAAGCCACGAGAAATACTATTTGACATCGCTGACAGTGTCCATTATTGCCAGTCATAAACAAATATGAAAAAAGGGCATCACAATGAAACCTCAATGTCTTTTTGTCCGTCCTTTCATTTCGCTGACTCAGAGTCACCTGACTTCTATTTTAATTAGGCCAAATCCTCAGAGAGGGATGAGAACAAAAACCTTGCTTTTAATTGGGACATGTTCACATGGCTGTGCGGACAACAGAGGGCTTAATCTTTTGATCCTCCAAATGTCAGAACACAGCGTTCATAAAAACGCAGCCCTCTCTCTGTCTCACTTTCTCTCGGCATAAGCACCACTGCCATGTTCTCTCTTGCAATCAACAGGTAGGAGAGCCGGGTCTAATGTAAACAAGAACTATGATTGGTGAAACTGTGCTTTTATTCCTTGAGTAAACTCAACCCTCT
>NW_015505394.1:2379610-2385529 GCF_001515645.1 Sinocyclocheilus grahami | reverse complement strand
GTTCCTTCGGTCAGGGAGTAAAACAACTGGCAGTGAGAAGTCTCTGGAGACACAAACAGGTCTACCTGAGTGGCTCCGAAACATCTCAAATCTCCATTCCCCGGGGAGCGCAGCCTGTGACAGCTCGTCGGCTGCCCGGTTGTGCAAGCCCGGTATGTGAATGGCACGAAACGACCTCAGATGCTTCTGACTCCAGAGGATGAGGTGGCGGGCGAGTTGTGACATGCGATGGGAGCATAGACCACCTTGTTGGTTGATGTAAGCAAAGGTTGCAGTGTTGTCTGTGCGGACCAGCACGTGCTTGCCTCATAAGAGTCCTCAGAGACGGTTCAAGGCAAGGCGTACTGCTAACAACTCTAGACAGTTGATGTGCCAGTGCAGTTGGGGGCCAACTGGGGGTCCAAATCCCCGATACTGCATGCCCGTTATACGTGGCCCCCCAGCCGGTGGTGGAGACATCTGTGTAAAAGCACAGCATGCCTGGAGACCTGTTCTACGCCCACCTTGGGACTCGGCCAGTCACATAGAGCCAGTGTTGAAGCGGTCTCATATGAAGCAGCCTTAGCGGCGTAACTGCCGCTGCAGATGTCATATGCCCCAGGAGCCTCTGAAACCATTTCAGTGGGACCGCCGTCCTGCTCTTGAACATATTCAGGCAGTTCAACACCGACTGAGCACGTCCCTGCATGAGGCGTGCTGTCTATTCGACCGAATCCAACTCCATACTGAGAAAAGAGATCCTTGCTCTTTTCCCAATTGACCTGAAGGCCCAACCGGCTGAGGTGTGAGAGCACCAAGTCCCTGTATTCGCACAACTGATCGTGAGACTAAGCTAGTATGAGCCAGTCGTCGAGATAGTTGAGAATGCGGATGCCCTGCTCTCTCAGGGGAACAAGGGTTTACCTCCAGAACTTTCGTGAAGACACGGGGCGACAGGGACAGCCCGGAGGGCAGGACCTTGTACTGATATGCTCGTCCTTTGAACGCGAACCGCAGCAATGGTCTGAGGATCGACACATGAAAGCACGCATCCTTCAGGTCGACCATTGCAAAACCAATCTCGGGGACGGATGCACCCAAAGATGCGTTTCTGTGTCAACATCTTGAACGGTAACCGATGAAGGGCCCGGTTCAAGAGACGCAGGTCCAAGATCGGTCATAACCCACCGCCATTCTTGGGTACAATGAAGTAGGGGCTGTAAAAGGGGCTGTGGAGATCACAGTCCTACTGGTGAAGGATGTGTTAGAGCCGGTCCCTCCAGCTGATATGACGATTTCTTCATATCAGCTGGAGGGACTGCATCTTACACATCCTTCACCAGTAGGACTGCGATCTCCACACGCAAGACAGGAGCATCGGCCGCCTTCACTAATGTGAAGCGGATGCCGCTGAACTTGGGGGGACGCCAGGCAAACTGAATTGCATAGCCGAGTTTGATGGTCCGCAGGAGCCAGCGAGACGGTTTGGGTAGCTAGGCACCCAGACACCGTACAAGCTGGACCAGCAGGACCACTGACGTACTCGCAGTGGGGCAGCAAGTTGGAATGCAGGGATCCGGTCCATGGGCGGACCGAAGAGGGGTCTGAGTGAGCTGAGTGACCATCCGCAACCAGCAGACTGAGGCACTGCCGCTGGTGGCCGGGTGGAGGCAGCAGTTGCCCGCCGGGGCAGGATGTGTTTGATAGCCTCAGTCTGCTTCTGTGTGGCGGAGAACTGCTGGGCGATGTTCTCCACTGCGTCGCCGAAGAGGTCGGTCTGGGACACAGGGGCATTTAAAAACTGAGTCTTGTCGGTCTCCCTCATGTCGGCCCGACACAGCCAGATATGGCATTCCTGAACCACCATAGTGGACATCGCACGGTCCAGAGACCACGCAGTGACCTTTGTCGCTCGTAGCGCGAGGTCAGTAGCGGTGTGGAGCTCCTTAAGAACTTCTGGGTCATGCCCACCCTCGTGCAGGTCCTTCAGTGCCTTGGCCTGATGAACCTGCAACAACGCCATGGCGTGTAGGGCAGAGGCAGCTTCTCCGCAGGGCCGCATAAGCACTACCGGTCAGGGCTGGACACAATTGCATCGCAACCGACTGCTCCACCGGAGGGATCTCTGTATACCCCTGTGCTGCCCCACCATCGAGGGTGGTGAGGGAGGACGAGCCACCGAGGCAGTTTCTGGCAGTGAAAGGTGCCGTCCACGAACCAGTGAGCTCATCATGCACCTCTGGCAAGAAAGGCACCGAAGTGGGGCCCGGAGAACCAGCGTGAGCCACCCGAGAAACCAATCGTCCAGCATCAAGGGTTCGGGACGCTGTGGAGGTTTCCACTAGAGCCCAACGCTCTCGGCGGTCCGGGAAAGCATAGCCATCATTTCCGGATCCGAATCCAGCACCGCTGGCTGCCCAGAGGGCGGCTGCGCGGCTTGATCATCCTCTCCAGAAAAGTCTGGCTCACCCTCCGATGCAGCAATCGACATCCTATCATCAGGGGGAGCACCAGAAAGATACAAGTGGTACCCCCCGGGAGGGTCCAGCCTGTTCTCTCGGCAGCTCCACTGGCTGCGAAGTGCCGGCGGAAGGAGGAGCCCTCAGAGGTTGGTTCCTCGGAGGGGAATTCCTCACCGTCACCGTAAGACCAGTCCGGATGCTGCCAGAGGTAGCCTAGATCTGGGCAGCGTCACGGGCCCCCCGCCCCTTTGCAGGAAACAAAGTCTGGTCCGCAACTCCGAGACAGTCATTTTCCCACAATGGGAGCATGACTCGTCCACGAAAGCCCCCTCAGCGTGCTTAATGCCCAGACACGAGCTTAATGCCTGACCGTGACCATCATCCGGCACCAGGTAACGACCGCATCCAGAAACGCACAGATGGAAGGGCATCTCTCATGTGGTGTTCGGGTCCTTTTTGCTCTGAACATTTTTTATTTTTCCCGAAAATACTAGTTAATGTTATCGCATTGGACTGATATTTTGTGACTTTGCTCACAAAGGGTATAACTACTTCTAAAAAAATTTTTTTGTCATTTTCATACTTTTCTGGGGGAGATTTTTTACCTTGTTATACCTACGAGGTTACAGAGCAAAAAAGGCACTCCCTCAAATAATTTCTTATAAATCACTCATTATGCTATATTATCACCAAATATTGGATTCAATCTTTTTGTCAACTTCTTATCTTTCATTTAGGACTGGTTTTGTATTTATATTTGCTTCTGATTAACCGTAGGCCTCATTTATCTGAGAGTAGACACCTCGTTTTTTGAGTGAAAAAAGCATTATTTATGAATAATTTTCCCATGAGCTGATTCGCTACAAAACGTTCTACGTTTCTTATTTATTTGGTTATATTATACATGTTTACTTGTTTCCAGTTTTGTACATTTAAACTTTATGTAAGTTATTTGTTATTTTATATTAGGCATAGCCTGCCCTATAGCATGGTGTATTTTTATTTGTTTTGTTAATAAAAGTTATATGTTTTATATATATATATATACGCTAAAATGAGTTTGACATTGTATTTTGTTGTTGCATTCAAGCAATTGACGCCTAACTGCTGCTAATTCTAAAGTGAAAGTAAAATGCGCACGGCGCTTTTAAGCTATTTAAGCGCAGGAAAGCAAGGAAAAGAGGGAAAATTCAAACAAACTAAAAACTAACAATTACTTTACTCCGAATTGCCACTATTTGAAAGTGAAAGTAAAATGCGCACGCCGCTTTTACAAGCTATTTAAAAGCGAAGGAAAGCGAGGAAAAGAGGGAACGCCCCCACGGTGATACCGGTATTACCGGTGTTGTCACACATCAATTAACCGGTGGGAAACTTTCCTCACCGTCACAACCCTACTGAGTATACGTTGCACCTGCTGCCTAATTATACTCGGCTAGATGCAATCGTCGCATGCCAATGTACATTGGCTAGTTTAGTTTACACTCAAAGTGGATTGGTCTCTCTAAGCGAGATCCAAAAGTGGTCAAAGTGACCGACTGAAAGGGTACTAAATAGTACAGATCGCTTGCCGGAGACTGAAACTTTCAAGCGCTCGGTCAGTGTTCAGCGAGTGAAAATGTATCTGTGCTAAATTTGTATTCAGCCTCTCACACACACTGGCGAGTAAAATCTAAGAATTTATTAGCCAATGGCTAACGATAGACATCATTTAGACACCCAGAGTGAAGACTTAGTCGCATATGCGAGTGATTTACTCGCAATGTAGAGGGTTGTAAACTGTGAACATGTTAAAATACCTAAAAGGTTAAAAACCTCTTAAAATAAGAGATATTTTGATAAATGTCTTATTTTTTCCCATACAATGAAAATCAATGTGGTCCAAAAAGGGGTCCAAAAGGTCATCTTTTGTTGTCCACTGGAGGAAGAAGTCAAGAAGTTTGGAATGACATGAAAGCGAGTAAATGTCCCTTAATTATAAATTCTTCAGATGAGCATTTGATGAGTGCTGCAGGCATGATGTAATTTTTTAGGAGAAAGCTAAAGTTTGGCTATAAACAAACAACACGATGGTTGCATGACTTCAACATTACTATGACTAAGTTTCCGACAACTCATTCAAATCTTTACTTAAAATCTACCAGTTGTAAAGTTTGAGTTAGAAAAGTTTGCAAGAGCGTATATAAAGTATAGACGCAACAAGGCTGTAAAAGCGTATAGACTAAAACACAAAACATTTGAGCAAGAACCCATTCAAAGACCTTGGGACAGTGGAACCAAAAGTTAAAAAATGCTGATTCATTTCCAGGTTCTTGCAGCAGTTTATTGGGTTTTCATACACTTTTTTTTTTTTTTAAAGAACTACAAAAGAAAAAAAAAAACTTGTTTGTGGAATTGGTTCTCTAATGGCATCAGGCTGTAAAACTATTCTAGGTTCTAGCTGCAGTCGTACTTTTTAAGAGATTATTATGGTAGTGTGTTTGGTCAAGGCCATCATGTTATGTGTTTCAGACATTAGTTATTTCGACACATAAGTTGGACAGGTGTGAGTCACAAAAGAAAGTGTAAATATGTCAGAGACATTAAAAAAGAGTCCTGTTTGTTGTTTTCACACAAATGCTAGCGTATTTGGTGACTTTTCATGAGACAATGACGTCACCTGTAACTCAATACAGCCTACAGATCCAATGACGCACACAAACACACTGTGAAACAGAAACCATGAATAGGCTACTGCAGTTAGACATAGACCAACACCCCTGGTGAACATATCCCAAATATATGTTGTACATGAATGCATATTTGTGCAAGAACGAATGAGTAAATAAGGAAAACATGAGGCCAAGAGAGAAACGGTGATGGTTGTCCGATGGTTTCGCCTGGAGCTCACAGACTCATCGGCTCTGATCAACCTTTAGATAGAAACTGAGACACTGTTACACAATCCCAACCAGCCAGGCCTGGGAATGAATATCTTCTCTCCATCTAACCCAACACAATATTCCAGCAGGTGCTCTGGAGTCCAAAAATGATGGAAAAAAATTATACTTTATGAGGTCTATGAGTCTTTCTAGTTACTCATATGCGGGCTTCTGTTTTTTTTGTTTTTGTTTTTTATTGGGAAGAGCAATAGCGCCGTATTATCATGATCTCCCTCTCTCTCTCTCTCTCTCTCTCTCTCGCACACACCAGCAAATTCAGTTTTACCTGGAAGGCATTAAAGGGATTTGGAGTGTTATCAGGGCTTTTATGGCGTAATTGCCACACCCTGCCATTTCAAAAACAAATAAGTATGACTTACTCTATGATACCAACTAAACTGACAGCCTCCTAAAACAAACACACACACAAGAAAAGATTTAACAAAACAATTTCTAAAAAAAGACACAGGCAAACCATACAAACAGGATGGAACAGGACACAACAGAAAGACAAAACACAAACAGAGTGAGCAGGGGGAGGGGGGGGGGGGGGGCCC
>NW_015505394.1:2376307-2379571 GCF_001515645.1 Sinocyclocheilus grahami | reverse complement strand
CAAGGGGGTCAGGGGGTGGGGGGGGGTGCCCTGAGTGACCTCTGTCTGCTTCGGTTTCTCTGGGTGAAATCAAGCTGACTTCAGCCAGACGCACTCACATTCCACCTGCAGTTTACTGACACATGCCAGATGTCCTCTGTATCACTCTCTGTAACACTGAGTCCATCACAATTACAACCTTTAACAGATCAGAACGGTAGCCAAGAACAATATGAGGTCTTTGAGCTCTGGTGATGGGGTGAAACATACACAAAACAAAAACTTGTAAAACTTTGATTCCCAGCACCAATGAATGACTCAGTGCAGTGCATTCTGGGTCTGCCTTTTCAGAGAACAAGTAGTGTCATTATCTTTAACTTAAGTTTTTGTTAAATGAAATAAAGCTGAAATAAAATATACATATTAGGTATATAAATATTATTAAACTTAAAAAAACTGAACTACAAAATTACTAATACTAAAACTGAAATTAAAATAAATCTATATAGAAATAATTGTATAAAAACAGATTTAAAAATATAAAAACGAATAAATATGACAAAAGCACAATACAAAATTAATAAAACTGACTAAAATAAAAAAGCTATGTATAAAACTGTAAATAAATAATACTAAAATAACACTGGTTCAGAATGACAATGCTCTATTGAAAATGTTCTAAAATAACATTTAAAAAAAAAGCTAATCTGATTTACAATGAGGCATGTACAATGGAAGTGAATTGGGCCAATAATATTTATTGTTTCAATAATATAGTCATAAGGCAACAGATGTGTACTAACATGATTTTAGCATGGAAAAAAGTTACTTACTATACTAAAGCTACCATGATAACCGGCACCATAAACCTTAAAACCCTTAAAAATGATATTTAAAGAGTTTTACAGCTTTTAAGAGAGTTTAAGCTTTAAAAAGAAGAATTAATGTAAGTGCTTTACAACAAGCTTCACATTTCTGCTTTTAAATTAAAAAAAAAATATGTAATTTTTTTTTTTTTTTTAAAGTTCCATTGTAAGTAGCCCACCATAATAACAAAAGGATGGAAGAAATGATTCATGGTAATCAACATTAGGCCACAAACATTGTTGATTGAGCCTAACCCTCTACCGAACCTGGAAAATTCATGCAAAACAGCATTTTCTGTTAGACAGTCTAAAATGTGACTAGACTAACATTAGTCTTGTGGGATATTCGCTAGCTACCCAGTAGCCCTGTGAAGCATTCTTTTGTTGCTTCTGTTTGCTCAGTATTCAACAGAGCAAAGAAGAGAGACAAAGACTGATGAGGAGCGCACTTCAAAGTGCCTTTCATGCCAGACCCTCCTATTTCTCTTTCTCTGGCCTGAAAGTGAGGGCTGGGACTCTGTCAGGCCATGCCATTCAAGCAGGATACAACAGGGGAAGGAGGAAGTCAAAATCGCTCCTGATTACCAGGACACAATGCCCTCACCCCCTCTTCTCTCTGCGTCCTCCAGTTTGGCTCTGACACATCCACTGGCCTCAAGTGTGTATCTAGATTTCGGTAAACATAATCATAACTGCAACCTCAACACTGTACAATCAAGTGCTTAAAACACTTCCGATGACAGCTCTGCTAGCTTCACGGCCACAATCATAATAATAAAGTTTCAATTAAATGGACAACTAACTTGAGTCTGTTTAGTGAGGAGTAATATGGTGCTGTCTCAATGTTATGTCACCATAAACTGCAAACTCAGGGTCGAAATTTATGTCTTCTTCCTTTAAGTACTAATTCACTTTCACACAGGTTAAGGTTAAAGATATGAGTATGGTTTGGGTTAGAGTCACTGCAGGGCTCCAAATAAACACAGTGTATGAATACTGCATGCAAATCTGATGTTTTGCTGAACAAGGGTTACCATTTATCTTCACACTGCCCATACAATCTCCCAATTATTTTCCACTGTTATGAGACACTTCTTTTTAATGTTAGTAAAAAAATTTGCTTAAAAAAAAGAAAGAAAGAAACTTTGAGTCTTCTTGCTCCCAAATTGTTTTAGCTTAACCATTCACAAACACCTTTGTGTGGACATGAACAGATATGCTCATTTATGGTGGATATTTCATTTTTTAAATTATCCAAATTTAATACAGACAGACATATATACCAGTTGTCGAATTCAGATTTCTACTTTGAACACAGTCATTGTTATTGCAACTGTTATTAATTGCAGTTAAGTGTAAAATGAATAACAATGCCATTAAAAAAATACATCATAAAACACTAAACTAAAAGCTTAAAGTGATGTCAAAGTTACAACCTATTAGTGCTGGGCGGTATGACCAAAAATTTATATCACGGTATTTTTCAAAATTATACCGGTTTCACGGTACATGACGGCATTTTTTTTTTTCCATGCATGACCGGGTGTTAACCATATTTTCTACTGATTGAGAGAGGAAATACTGCAGTATATTGACTTAGAATGCCCTATTTTACTGTCATGATGAGTGAATATTGTCAAAAAATACCACACTAAATAGTGACTAAACACGACCCCTTTTAATACATGTTAACCAGGAGTCACTCTCATTTATAATCGCGGCATCTTCTGATAAAGTCAACATGCATCTACACTAAAGAGCGGCTATGCGGTTGTTTTGGCTATATTACTTTTTTGTCTCATGCAGCGCACTGCCTGCGTCTGAGTAACAAACTAAAAAAAAAAGAGTGCATGTGATATTAACAGACGAACTACACTCATTTATAATTCCAAACGATCAATAAGCGACAGGTGCTAGGAAACGCTGTTTTTTACTCATTTATTGACGAGTCGACTGCGGTGCGGCCAACTGAATACGCTGCTTCTCTGCAGCTCACTGCACAGAACAGATGCCGAGAGAGGTGACACTTCTCCGGGAAAGTCAGAACTCGCGTTCGTGAGACAGCAGTGGCACAATCTTCCAACTGAACCATAGCTAAGGTTTATCCAAAAAATTCGCTAGGTTTATCAGTATGAATATTCTATGGAAAAAAAGCCACTAAAAGGGTCTGAAAGTTGCTAAATCTAGTGCTAAATGTAGTGCTAAAGTCGCGCTCGTGTGTGTGTGAGACGCAGAAGCAGATTGCAGGGGGCGGTGGATATTTGTGGCGGTCAATGTGGATATTGTGGATGAGTTCTTCGGTGTCATCACGTTCTGTTAGTTCTACAGCTTCAGTTTCGGAACTTTCACGCTTAGTAACACATACAGCTGTTCCCTCACCACAGTGCAACAGTGAAAAGGGACCCCTTTCAAACAGTGT
>NW_015505394.1:2366230-2376204 GCF_001515645.1 Sinocyclocheilus grahami | reverse complement strand
TTTAAAAATTCATATCATAACAAAAATAAACACCGGTATTCGGTATGAACCGGTATACCACCCAGAACTACAACCTATACTGAGAAATTCATTACTTTTTTTCACCACTTTAAAGGGGTCATATGATTCAATTTTTCCTTTCTCTTTGGAGTGTTACAAGCTCTTGGTGCATAAAGAAGATCTGTACCAGTAGAAACGACAGAAATGATTTAGGTAGATTAAACTGATGTAAACAAAGATACTAAAAACCTTTTACAGTGCTCCAGTTCCCATAGCTGTGGCTGTCAACTGACAGTTTTCACTGGAGCTTCATTCTTCCCGGCACAACTTCAAAAACGTTTACAACATTATTCGAAGACGAAAATACGATTACATTTTAGAAGCCGTGTGTGTGTGTGGGGGGGGGGGGTAACTACTCCCCAACACTTTAATGAAAGCGCGTCCGCACCTGTACAAGACATGCGAAAACAGAACTCTTACCTCACTCCATACGAGTGTAATCTCTTCAACTTCACAATGTAAAGCGTTCAAATTGCTTGTACAAAGTATCCTGACTGACTCACGGCCGGTACATCCGTGTGCGTGACTTGCACTTGTACAATGCCGACTGTTTTGAACGGACACGGGGGCTGTGGATGCGCCACCGGTGCTCACTCTCTCTTCAACGCCGTGTGTGATGATGGCCCTGCCCCCCAACGCGTGCATTAACCAATCCTACTACGGTGAAGGTTTGGGTTATGAATATTAAGTAGGCTACTTGACTTGACACCGCAGAAAAGGTAACCAAGTGACGTCAGTATGAAAGAATTAATATTCAAGAGCTAAACCTTCATCATAGTAGGACTTACTAAGCGCTTTATACTATTTATTTTGAAAAAGTATACTCCTTATAAACAGGATTTGGCAAGTGGCATTACATGACAATAAATATGTACATTTTAATGTCGTTTAAAACACAAATTATTTTCAGAATTGCAGAAGCAAAAAAGGTGTCATACATTAAACAATATGTAAAGAACAGAAAGGCTATTAGGATTTATTCTATTACATGCTATTTTAGGATCATGCCAGTGATATAGACCACAACTGAAAGTAACATATCTGTTTAAGCCGGCCAGATATGATACATGTTAAATAATAAAAATCATGTTAATATGCTTGTAAAACAGGATATACAACCATATCACTCTTAAATCCTAAATCATCTAACACCTACTGTGCCTGGTCGGTACAGATAAAAAATACATGTCAAGAAGTGTCACTCCTAAAGTCACACAGGATCAGTTTACTGAAAGTGCCCCTGGCAATTGAACAGGAAATGGAGAGGAAGTCAATCAATGTGCCCACCCTTCCTATCTGTTCTCCAACAGGTTGGACCGAGTCCAAGGATCACAGACAGATTTCTACCAGAAAACCCCACCAGAGGATAAGAGTCTGTGCTTCAACCATATACAAATAGAGTACCACCTAGTGGCTGATCAGTGACAATCTGGTATGTGATGTTTAATGAGCCTAAAAAATATTGTGTATGAGTCATGCCATTCATTATTCTTGTGAATCCTTGGCCTAATTGAGATATTAAACAGAAAGCATAATTCTAGTGGGTAACAACATTATTTAGTGTCACAACATGATTAAACGAAACAGTCAAAATACACTGTGGTGCCGTGTTTATAATGAATGAATGAATGAATGAATGAAGGTTTTTTGGAGGACAGTTGTGTAAAAGTGTCTGTCCAAGTTTTGTTCATTTTTCTGCGTCTCTGTGAACCTCTGGTTGATGTCTCTGTCTAATCTTACCTGAAAAAAAAATACAATAACAAGTGTGATTTAATTCTCACTCAATGCTGTGATTCTTTTAAGGCAAACAAAAAGAATGAAATAACAAAAAATAATGAATCATACAAAATATCTGCCTATTTATTGTTTTATCCAGTTGTATTTACTCAGTGCAACTCATAACATCCAAGTGAAAGACATAACACCAACATGTCATAAAAAAATCAGAATCACCGAGTTGGAAAAACTCACCCACCTCCTAAAAATAACTTGTAAACTCAATCATGTGTAGCTAATCACCTTCTCAGTGGCACACAAACCCATTTGGCTTTTAACTGTGATCAGCTGTGGTCATTTTGATTAGTTCAGCATGAAAAGAGTTTTTCTGGAGCATTTCAGGTATTGGTTGTGCAACTGAAGCAAACAATCAACTATGGCAAAAGATGTCCGGGATAAAGCTGTGGACAGGCACAAATCAGGAGAGAAAAAAATTCTAAGGCTTTTTTTGAAGAAAAAGTCACTCCTCAAGAAAGGCCACATGCAGTCACGACTGAGCTTTGCCAGAACGCACCTTGAAAAATCAGAGGCAGATGAGACTAAAATTGAATTATTTGGCCTCAACACCAAACGATATATCTGGCAGAAATCCAATACAGCTCAACATCCAAATAACCGCATTCCTACAGTAAAGCATGGAGGTGGTAATATCCTGTTATGGGGTGTTTCTCTGCAGCAGGGCCTGGAGCACTTGTCAGGATAGAAGGACACACAAATGGGGCAAAATACAGTCAAATTCTTGAGGGAAATCTGCTGCCCTCTGCCAGTTGTCAATGGGAAGAAGGTTTACCTTCCAACATGACAATGACCCAAAGCACACAGCAAAACTGAGCTCACAGTGATTGAAGGAGAAAAAGGTGAATGTTCTTGCATGGCCTAATCAAAGCCCAGACTTAAACCACATTGACAATCTGTGGAATGACTTGAAGACTGCAGTCCACAAACACTCACCATCAAATTGAACTGAACTTCAGCAGTTCTGCAAAGAAGAGTGGGCAAATATTGCAAAGTCTAGATGTGCAAAGTTAGTAGAGACATATCCCAACAGACTAAAGCTGTAATTAAAGCAAAAGTTTTTTTTTTTTAATTCAACTCAGTGATTCGGGGTTTATATATATATATATATATATATATATATATATATATTTGTTTATTTTTATAAAAAAAAAATCTGACATGTTCAGACATCTTTCACTTGGATGTTATAAGTTGTACGGAGTAAATACAGCTGGATAAAACAAAAACGGTGTCCGTTTTCATTTCAAGCTGCAAAGCAACAAAATGTGATTATTTTAAAGGGGGGCAATTCTTTTCTACACCCACTGTATAGTGCGAGTTTCAGTAATATCCGAGTTTAGACTGCCATCTTCTGGACATCACTGCACACTGCATCCGTAGTACTGAGTGTAGCCAGAAGACGAGAAGACAAGACGCATTTTAAACTGCAAACAGGCATACTACGCTTACTATTTTTTACCATTTCTTTTTAAACCAGAAATAGTGTGAGTAGTATGCTAGTATGCTGTTCTGAATTAGTCAATAGTAAACTTTAGCCCATAACGGTCCCAAAGGGTATAATCATAAAAAAGATTTTGTTTTATTAAATACTGATGAAGCAACACAATTTTGTGTGACAGAAGATGCCAATAGAAGTAAATATAAAGGCAGTAAGGGGTACTTTTACCATACAAATGTCCCATTATTGCATTTATTCACTCAAACGACTTTCTTTGGGATTCTACTATTTTAATACAGACAAACATCTCATGAATCTAGTTAACTAAGCATAGATAATTGACTGTAGTCAGTAAGACGTTAGGTGGTGACATATGTGACTACAATCACAAATAAAAAGAGAGTGATGGTATGAATAGTTAAAAGAATTTATGGGTAGTTTGTTTTATAAAATTAAAATAGGCCATGTTTTGATTGGTGATACAATTTTGGCCTCACTTGAAAATGAATAGTCAACATTAATGTAACCGGACAGTCGCTGCATGAGGTGGAAGGGAAGAAATCTCCCACCGAGCAAACCACCATCCTTCCTGTGGACTGGAGCTGGGCTGTGACCCAAGAAGTGCCTTATGAGCAAATGCACAAACAACACCAACAAACAAACAAAAAACAACAACAACAGTCCCCCTTCCTCCATCACAATATCTGTCTGTCTGACTCCCCGAGAGAGGTGGGATCACGTCATGGTTCACGTCCTTGCTGTGAAGAACAGCAGGGGAACTGAGAAAAGACTGGCCACAAAAGCTCCAGCACGACTTCTGAATAAAGGAGAAATCCTATTGACCGGAAGAACATGCAAGGCTGTTCAGCAGGGTCTCACGTTATCGGCCTATATTCAGCAGGCAACTCTCCCACTGCTGTTTTTAGTGATTTAGTCACACCACCAGCCCCGAATGACAGATCCCCAATCTCCCATCAGCCTTCTACATGTTCTCACGTCCCAGAACACACAGAAACAACTCAAAGAAGGGTGTTGGCAAAAAAAGAGAAAAATGTACAGTGTGAAAGCCAGTCAGTTCTTAAACAGCCATATATTCTATTTATTTACTATTGATAATGTAAGACAAAATAACAGTTTACTCTGATAAAATACAACAAAATAATACTAATATGGTCAAACTGGCAAGTTCACAGCCAATTTTATGTTGTATATATGCAAAAAGAAATAGAAACAGTCTGTATACTGTTGTGGTGTGCATTCTTTGGGAGTTAATGTGTATCTGAAAGTGTACAAGTTTAGGCCTAAGTCCAAATTTGACCCAGGTGTCCAAAAACATGATCTCTGGGAACACAAGAGTCCTCCCATTCCGTGTAACCGCAACTGCACTCTCAGTGCCTTTCAGTCAGGCAACGATCTCTCGCTCTGGCTGGCCTGAGTCCTCCATTGGCACAGCAGTGAGTACATTTATCAAGCTACATTTCACAGCGCTTCCTTCACACTTTTCAACTACCTAACTGAACTGGAGAAATCTCTGGATCAGGGAAAATAGGAGATCATTTTCCACTATAACACATAAATATCATATTTTAACGAAACATTTTGTTTCCTGCTTTTGCTTGTTGAAAATTAAACACTTTCAAGTCACACATTTGCTAATGTTATTTTTTTAAATGACTATTTTATTAATTTTTAAAGTGATGTCAGAATATGATGCCACTTTTGTTGTCCCAAATGTTAAAAAAGTCACAATTAAGATATAAAAACTAGAAAGTTTTGATGAAACTTTGATTAGGATGTGAGAACATCTATTCATATTTATGTGTTAATCTTTTACTTTTGTGATCTTTTATTTTTGTTTAATATTTCTGTCATCATGATGTGACTTGCTAAAGCCATTCTGTCTTTTACCAGTTCACAAGTACTTAGTGATTTTAAGTCATACTTTTTAATGTCATAATGTTGAATTATAATAATTTTTTTGTATGTCATAATTTTTTCTATCTCATAATTATTACTTTTTATGACATGATTTGGACTTTTTATCTCATAATTGACTTGTAATAACATTTTTCTCACAATTATAACTTTGTCAAAACTGTAATTTACCAAAGCGTTTTTTTCTTTTGTGGTGAAAATAGGCTTTCAAACGGCCTAATTATGGAATTAACTAAAAACACAGATTTAGAAATAAAATATAAAAAAATAACAACCAAAATTCAGTGCATAAGGATGGTGTCACAGAGGAAACAAAAGATGAAGAAAATAAGAAAGACACCAGAAACATCAAAAGCTGAGTATGTGACAGTCAAGGACTATTTGTATATAAATTAGGATATAAAAATGATTTCAGACAAACTAGGAAAATAAAGTGGCATTTTACATTTTTGAGTACAATTTTTGACCCTCGTCATGAAACTTATAACCTTAATAATGGTCTAAACTAAGCAGCTCACGTTGAAAATTGCTGCATATTTTCAAACCACCCTCCATTTATTTTGTCAGTACCTGTATATGCTCATTTTTTAACTATTAATCTCCTCTAAGGTTCAGCAAAAGTTTTCAACAAATACTGCATTATGTGTGCTTGTGTTGGAACAGATTATACGTTTTTTTCAGTTTTTTTTTTTACTTGGATTAATCAAATTCTTCAAATCACTTCTAATCGTAGCCGGCATACAAAACAGAGTTTGATTATTCTGTTAAGTGCTGTAACTCAAACAACGCAAATTCATCCTTTTGTATTTGTCCAAGATCATTAATACCTAAGATGTTTTAATCAATTGGCTCAATCAGCATTATTATTTTGTTCTTGGTAATTACAGAAACAGGTCAAATGTGTATAATTATGCTCTGGAATTCTTCTGTTCACTGTTATAGACAGTATACTGTAGCCTTGGCATACTGTATAGGGCAAGTGCATCCTCTTTTGAGTTCTAGTCTTCAGCACATGCAGTAAAACAAACAAACAAAGTGATTATGATCTTCATTCACAACATTTTTATCTTTTAAATATCCTGACAATTCATACAAATATGGGTAAAAGGGTGTTTAGTTATGCTGCTTCATCTGATTGGAACCAGCTACAAGTTAAATTGTGCCTCAAAGAGTTGGTCTCTTTCAATTAATTTAAGTGTATTTCAAATTATTTTGTCTTGGATTTACTCTTTGTATATTTTTGTTTATGTGAATTAATGTATGTTTTTTTTGTTTAAATGTTTTTTTTAATGTTAAAAATATGTGTGTTGCCTGTCTTGGCCAGGACCCTCTTGTAAAAGAGATTTTATATCTCAAAAGTTTTATTTTTATATTATTTTATTTATTTGTATTTATTTATTTTGAAAAAGGTATGCTCCATGCAATAAGTGGCCTTTACAAATATCATTGGTAATATCAAAACTAGAATATGGTTCAGTAGGGATTGGGATGACATTTAGTTTTGACTGAAGCAGGCCTTCTAGTCCCAGAAAAAAAAGATTAGTGGAACATAAGCTGGCTAAATCCCAAACAAGAGCTTAAAATGCTGCCTCGTCCCGCAAAGTCCTTAATCATTGAGTTAAGAAATCACCACTTTGGAGCTTTAGAGGCATGTGTGTGTGAATTAGTCTCTCAGTCAACTCAAAACAAACAAAGAGTTAAAGCCATGAAACACGAGGGGTCAGAGTCAAGCAAAAACAGCAAGCAGCTGGATTAGATCCTTCAGATCAGATTTTCTCAGAAAAGCTCTCTGCACAGAGTTCAAGCAGGGCTGTTGAAATTGTTTATATTTATTTATCTTAAATGCTTTATTGTCTTAAAGCATCCACTAAGAGAAAAAAAAGTCCATTACAATGTACAAAACAATCGGCCTCACAATAACTAACACTTCAACAATTTTACAGTAATTTTAAGGGTATTAGGATCTGGTTGTATCCATGCTATACTACCTATTACCAAAGGGGTCGCAGCTCTCTCATATGTGACCCAAAGTTTTCTGTGAAGCCTTTCAATTCAATTCTCCAACACAGAAACAGTAAACTTTACATCCAGGATGATACAAGACAGAGAATAGAAAAGGCATTTTATAAGACTTTGATATAATTGACTTTCTATAAAGTACTTTGACAAAGGACACAGTGATTCATTTACCTCAAAAATGTCCATTTGCTGTGTGTATCTAAAGATTGGGGTTGCAGGCTGGTAACAGTGTCTATTTCAACCACTGCCCTAAATTCCTTCGTTTGCAGTGCTCTAGAGAGCTAACTATGAACACAAAAGTGAATGGGGCTTAGAGGCTGCTAAAGCAGAACTTTGACAGGTTACGTAGAAATATTAAGTATATCCCATATAATCTGATTAGCGTTGTGCAATCAGAGGGAAAATCTAGCAATATAAATGCATGATCGCAGAGCCACTTAATAGAGGAATAGAAAATCACATAGTGGTCATGATGTATGAAAAATGCCATAAACTTCAAAAGCACAGGCTTTCTGGATAGTGAGGAAAAAACTATGAAGTTCAGCTGCTTTCTTAAAGCAAGTAGACTCTAGGAAGTAATAATAACTATACATTTGCGTTCATGAAAAAAAATGCATTCATGACAACAACAAAAAAAAGTTTTCCAAACATAATTTTCATGTTGTCTTCATCAAGCATCCCTTACATACTACAGTGAATATGCAGCTGTCTGATCAAATTGCACTGAACGTTTCAGCTGCACCCAAGCAGAGAATGGAAATGTTATTATGTGGATGTTTTTCCAGTGGTTTGCAGTGGGCCAGTCTCTAGTCTACTTTGTTTCCTTTTCAGTTGTTTGGACCAGATTTAACGCATTGCTCCACTGGGTTCTGAGAATGGCTTTGATAGAGGATTACATATCCAGTGACCACTAATTCCAAAATTACACAAACATTTTGTAATAATAAACAAATGAAAAGAACTCGTGAGCACACACCCCCCCCAAAAAAATCACTGAATATATCATGCAAGATTTGCTTTAGACTCCAAACAAACATCACTCATGTTAGAGCTCATGTAATAAAAAATCTAAATCAAATAAAGCCCGCATATGCAGAGTGAATAGTTGCATAAGGCAGGCATTGCCATTGCAGTTTCAACCCATTAGAGTGAATTCAGTTAAAAAGGGACACTTTTTGCCATTGAGATGACTGGTAAAAAATGGCCCAATTATCCTGAATTAAACCTACGTTTTGAAAGACGTGCCATTTTGTTACAGTAACTGCAGCAGGGTGTTTCTTGAACTTGTTATATGAAGGTCACATTGGAAACTTTGAACCCCCTCTCATGATTTAATTTTGCTTCTTTTAAAATGCCTTTTATCTTTAGATTTTGTGTGGAAAACATTTATATCTATTTTTATAGCGAGCGTTGAAGAAATAGCAGTGACAAATCACATCTTACCATGGGTACAATGTAATTACAATGTACAGCATGCATTTACAAATCCAACTGTAGATAAATGAACACACTTGACTCCACCCACTCTGCATTCGAAAAACTGTATTTACACTCAACCTCAACCCGTCATTTCAAAACAAACGATATTAATAAACTCGGTAGGTATGATTGCATTATTAAAAATAGATGATGGTTTACATTTGTGGTCAAATGTTCAACAATATTTTTTTTAAATGCTGAAATAAGATAATAGCCTCAGGCCGTTAATCCTGTATTAGACATCAAGCAATGCTGCAGAATTAACTTAACCCGGTGACTCGTATTCTGTCTGTGTTTTAACTGAGGAAATGCACATGCTGGAATTAATTAGTATTTGTTTCACTTCCTCTTTATTGATAAAATACAGTCAGTGTAACCTATAACGGTCGTTAGCTGGTTGGCTAACCTTGTTTTGGTCACACCGACATTAAACGCGTTCATTTGTCGGGCATGTGAGATTATGTATTGTTTTCCGAGGTTAGGGCTTTTTCGAACGTGCATGGTTTAATTTCCAGCATGAAATCTGCTATAATACTGTAATAATATTCATGGAATCGTCAGCTGGGGGTTTATAGTACAGTATTGCTGTTAGTGATGGTTGTGAGGTTCTATAATCAAACAGAGACACAAAAGTCACCAATTTAACAGCCTTTCAAATTATTCAACAAAGAATACACGAGTTACAGTTGTTCATATGAGCTGTAGTGTGTTAAATCAGATTGTTCACATATTTCAACTAATGTCAATTTCTTTCTGAATATCCCAGGCACAAAAGCTCCATTCTGGAGGGGAACTAAACATCATCCACTTTCTATAAGGGTTTGATTCTATTTACGGAACAGGCTATAGGCCTAGTAGCCTCTTTTGGAATATCACAGATTCTGAGCGGCCAATGGCATCAGAGGAGATGGAAGGTTTGTGCCCATTACCAGAGGTGATGGGCATCAAGGTGGAGCCATCCGTCAGCATTGGCTCAGCAGACGATAGCAACTCACAGAACGCCATGGGCATTAAGTTTATATTACCCAATCGCTTTGACATGAACGTGTGTTCGCGCTTTGTGAAGTCACTGAATGAGGAAGATAGTAAAAATATCCAGGACCAGGTGAACTCTGATCTGGAGGTGGCTTCTGTGTTATTTAAAGGTAAAGCAAATGAACGGAACAAAATTAACTTTTCTCAATGTAATTGTCAGAAACGACTTTAAAATGTCCTGGGGGGGGGGGGGGTTCCCTTTCTTTCTGTAACA
>NW_015505394.1:2353815-2366054 GCF_001515645.1 Sinocyclocheilus grahami | reverse complement strand
GAAAAAAAATTATTTGTTTATAAGTGAAAGTCAAAAAAAGGTTTAAAAGAGGCGGGGGGGGGGGGGGTTCCCTTCCTTTCTGTACAGCGGAGTGTAATATTCAAACATCTCCCTCACCTGGGATTCAGGTTAGGCATGTGTACACACCATCAACCACCAAACACTTCTCTCCGATAAAGCAGTCCACCACGCTCACCAACAAACACCGTGGAAATGAGGTCTCATCCACACCGTTGCTCGTTCACTGCAAGTCTTCTCATTTCATTTGGCAAGACTGCCCTTTGATATTTGTCAACCTACTCTTTAAAACTATAACCATGACCATATCCATGTTTTTTCTTTTCTAGCACAGTCTATACATCAATTGGCAGCACAAGGAGAGATGGTGTTCTTAGCCAGTCGAATAGAACAAGGCTAGTTTGTTTGTAAAATTCATGTGAAGCTATTTGTTTTTACATACTATTCAGAGTTTGGGGTTGTAAATGTTTTTAACGTTTCTTATGCTCACCAATGCTGCAGTTATTTGATCAAAAATACAATAAAACAATAATACTGTGAAATATTATTAGAAGTTAAAATGTTTCAATATATTTTAAATAGAAATGCTGAATTTTCCGCAGCCATTACGCCAGTCTTCAGAGTCACATGATCCTTCAGAAATCATTTTAAAATGCTGATTAAGTGCTGATGAAACATTTCGCTTTATTATCAGTGTTGAAAACTAGTTGTGCATTAAAATATTTTGATGGAAATAATTGATGGGATTTTTCTTCAGGATTAATTGACGAATAAAAAGTTCCAAAAAAGAGCATATATGTAAAACAGAAATCTATTGTAGAATTACAAATGTCTTTATAGACACTTTTGATCAACTTGATTTCTTGCTGAATAAAAGCATTAATTTACTTTAGAAACAAAACTGAAACATTTGACTGACCCCCAGACTTCTAAAAAGTAGTGTAGTTTTAACTATATATCTAGGTCTGTATCATGTCTAAAATTACCTTACCTTCCTGTTTTTCTTTGAATTAGAGTCTGTAATAAACCTGCAGGATGAAGAGGGATTCACCCCACTGATGTGGGCAGCAGCTCATGGACAGATCGCTGTAGTGGAGTTCCTGTTACAGAGTGTGAGCGCACCATACACACTCACTACATCATTCCTTCAGTGTTGTCTGTTTAACTGTAGTCCAAAACTACCTGCACAAAGCTATCAGTTAGCATTCCTTTTGGTGTCAGTGCTCAATTGCTGCCATCTTTCATCAGCTCACTGTACTGGATTTTTACAATTCTTTATTCTGTCACCTCTCTTTCATTCTTTTGAAATTTTAGCTAAAAGACTTCAAAGCATCACCTGACACACAAAGCAGAAGTAAAATTTTATAGCTGAATCTCCAGATACTCACAGCTCTTTCCTTTCAGGGTGCAGATCCTCATCTCTTGGCCAAGGGAAGAGAGAGTGCACTGTCACTGGCCTGCAGCAAAGAGTACACGGATATTGTCAGAATGCTAATCGACTGTGGAGTTGACGTCAATGAGTATGATTGGGTAAGCGGTCACATCGCTGATTCCTGAAGACATCTAAATCTATGACCTGGGAATGACAATCTTGTGTCAGAGACCAGTGACCATTGCCAAATTAAGCTGGTAGTTTTATAGCAATGCAAATAGATGAGACAGGTTTGTCGAGTAGGTCATTTTATTTCCCAGTATTGTTATATAGCGTGAATATACTTCTCACTAGGACTTGAACCTTGCACTCTGAGGTGTAGTAGCCAGAATCAATGTGTGTTTAAGCAAAAAACTGATTTGCACATAAGGCAGTGCTTATGTATTTCCAGAATGGTGGCGCTCCGTTGCTCTATGCAGTGCATGGTAATCATGTTCGCTGTGTGGAAATCCTCTTAGGTAAAAGGCTTACTTTGAATTAATTTCATTTCACTGCAATGCAATCCAGCGTGTAGGTATTCTTCATAGGTTTGGTTAACTGTTAATATTACTTCTGATCACTGGACAGAGAGTGGAGCTGACCCAACCATGGAGTCTGACTCTGGGTTCAATGCTATGGACATGGCTGTGGCAATGGGACACCGAAATGGTAACTATAACATGATTACAAAGTGTTAAATGAATACTGCCATCAAACTTAGCTTTCTTAAGACAGGACTGTTTTATTAAGTTTAAGTAATTAATATTAAGACTATTATACCGGTTTTGTGTTGGTCTTATTGTCATTGTAATTCTTCATATTGTTGTTTCCCAGTCCAACAGGTCTTGGAGGCTCATCTTCTGAAGCTTCTGCAAGGTATCAAAGAATAACCGTAGCAACTACAAGAATAATTACAGAGAATATTTAAGTGTTATGAGTGTTCAGTATGATGAAGTGGACATTATCATTTCACGTTTGCAGAACACATTCTATATGAAGTTAATTGTCATTTTTATAATTCACTGTTGAAGATGCAAATGCACAGATCATGGCAAAAACATGGCAAATCTGAACTTCAGCTTTTTTAATCTGATATATGTGGTTTTTATTCAGTGTGATGTTTTAAGTCACTGATCTTTACTTGCAATGTGTACTTGAAAATATATTTATATTGCCATTTAATGCAAAAATAAGCTGTTTCACATTAAACTTGACTGGTATTATGAAGTAAATCTAAATATGGGTACTTTAGAATCAATCCAGTGGAAAAGAACATGGTGAAAACAGGTTTACAGTAACAATTTACAGTGAGAGATGTCCAAGTACTAGTTCAACTGTCAGACTTACTGCTGCTGCACCAGCCAGATTTTTTTTTCTTCAGGTTTTTAGACTTTGGATTGCCCTCTTTTAATGTAAGTTTTGTGCTACAACACTAAATAAACCTTAATTTATACAGAAGGGTGTGCCTGATCTGTCTAAAAAAAAAAAAAAAGGTAGAAATCCACTGCATTTCTAACACGTGTTCAAGTTATGTACTAATCCCTTAGGAATCATCTTAATTGTGGTTGAAAATGATTTGTTTCAAGTTAATAGCATGGCGTGACCTCATCCCCAATTAAAACAAAAAGACAAAACAGTATTTAATAAGTCTTTTGTCAATAACAAATGTTTATTTCCAGATGTTGATTCAGACGGGCTTTAAATGAGTGAGCCCCAGTAACAGGGAAGGTGGAGGCAAAGATGCCTCTTGGACCGCACAAGCAAAAACACACACTCATAAAACTGTGCGTGAACTTGTGTGGTACAATCAATCTCACACTCTCAGCTTGGACACATGAGGGTCACAGCAGTGCACGAAATAGATAAAGGAGATTCAGGGATGCAATATATTTATAAAAAAAAAAAAAAAAAAGAGACCAGAGATTTCAAACGTCTTTCCTTCCCATGATGTTAATTTGCCTCATTCTTTGAAGCCTCATCGAAATTCTCCACAAGGTCTGCAAAGAGAGAAAACAAGGATTCGATCAAACAATACCAGCTCTACCTGTAGTCAATGACAATTCAATGGGTCTGAACACGGGGGAAACAGGATTTATGAAGAAACACTGGACATCTAATAAATGTGAGAGTGACAAACTAAATCTCATCTTTATGAAACAATCTGTGAATGTTTATAGAAACATGATCTGAAAAGGCCATCTCTGTGCTTCTCTCTCACTTGTGTGTCCACGTGTGCAAGTAATTTCTATAAAGAACAAACGAGCACTAGGGGACTGAAAAGTCCACAGCTGTAAAAATTAAACCACAGGTTCAAAAGCAGGTTGCCTTTTAGGAGATGAAATCTGATAAATGGAACACCAACTTTTCTGCCTCAGGGCATCAAAATGGAAATCACTAACAGAAGGCTGGACTTTGTTTTCAGAGGGGACAGAAAAGGTTGAATCTCAGTAATAGGCACAATGGCACAAGCAGTTAACCCTTTTTGTCATTGCACGGGTGAGCTAATTTTGCAGTGTTGGAGATGTAATTATACCGTTCATGTGAAAGACTTGGGTTACTAACTGGAGTTTGCTCAGGGAGGAGAACTGGGGAATTGTAATGGCAACCATATGTGTTTGACCTCTCTTTAAAAAGAAAAGCAAACCGAGCTTTCAGTGCTCATAAACAATAGAGGAGACTTTAAACACTTGTATATGATGACAATGTAAGAGCCAAGACAACCTGCTGAAACCCTTTTTTGGACATTTCCACACCACATGCTGAGACACTGCCCTAACGCAAGCAAGCGTGCTTTGCTTACATTACCACATGCACAGAAACCCATATGGTAATAATTGTAGAGCTCAAGCTAGGAGGCATATAAAATACACAAGGAATAATAGAAAATGTAAGCAAATAATCTTATGGTACATGTTGCGACTTAAATTATGAGAGCTGATTGTTTAAAAAATAATCAAATAAAAAGGAAATTGGAACAAAAAAGTTCAGAGCAACATACTGACCTGGAACTTCATCATCATCTTCCTCTCCACCAGCTACCGGTGCCTTTCCATCACCAGCTGAAACAAATTGGAGAAAATCTTATAAATGTACAACCATTCGTCTTTTTAAACAATACATTTTTAGTTGGAGATTCTAGAGCATTTACAGTCATCAATTACAATGATGTCACTGCCAAGAGAGACTACAAAATATAATTTCCAAAATGACAGGACTAAACATGCATATGTTATGGGATCCATCAGCTCAGATGAATAATAAGCCCTAGAAGAGCAAGAAACATCATTCAGGATTAAAAGCCTTCAAAAACACATTAGTCCAAATTAGGAGAAAAAAAACAAAAAAAAAACAATACTTCAACCAGGTCAAACAAGAAATAATTCACTTCCCATTACAGTAGATTCTGCATGAAAAATAAGTCTAGTCTTGCTTTGGACCAAGGTTTCACAAACTGGGGTTTGTGAGTTGATTAAAAACTAACAATTAAAAACCATGTAAAATTAAAATTAAATACAAAGAAAACCATTATTTCCCAAACTGACCGATATTTCCAAAACTGCGGTTTAGAGTTGGTGAAAAACGAATTAAATCAATGTAAAAATTTAAATATAACACTTCAGAAAAATATTTTAGGTTAAAGAGGTTCAGCAGACAAAAAAGCTTATGAATTCCTCCTTTGCACTCAATCTAAGCTTAAATGACCAGCTAAAAGTCTATTTTAAAGTTTACTCTCTAGGAACAGACCAGCAGCAATGAAACACCCCTCCCCCGAAACGTGCTTACACCTGATAGCAACAGTATTTGAGCAGAGTGGCAACAATTTCCCCTCCGCGCTCCGAGCATGTAATAATCATTCCGCTCTGGGTTCACCATTTCCCGCTCACTGATATCAAAAACACCGCTCCGCGGCTAAAGTATTTCAGTATGTTTGAAATATAACAGTTCTGTTCATAATGTATATTAGAATAAAAAATGTAATAAAATGACAGGAGCGTTTCAAAGTGGATTATTGGAACACTGGTGTGCAAACTTTTTTCCTACCACATGACAAACTAATAACATGGTTGTCAGCTAGGGCTGTCGCGATAACCGCAATACCGCGCTATTGACAAGCAAACCGCAGAGGAATGCAAGAACCGCAGCAACCGCAATTTTTGCATGTTTTCTTTTTTCATAGGGTTATGCCCTTCTCGTTTTACACTGTGTACTGAATATTAAATAAGTTAGTAATGATAATGTGTACCATGCTGATTTGTACTGAGACTCCATAGATTTGCACTTAAGCCTAAACAGACAACGAATGAGAGAGAGATCAACTGAGCATGTGCGATTACTTGCGAGTCATATATATTTGTGAAAATGGGTAGCCATGTCCAAGGAAAGCCAAATCTCTGTCTTAGCATCAACGCATTGGTCAGCTGAGCCTTCTAACGTGGCGCTCAAAGTTAAAATTATTTCAACAGCATTTTTATTTTGTCTCTCTTTGAATGAATCAGCGTTTTTGAACGGGTAGTTGAATGAACGGTTTAAAGACTCACTCAAAGACAGTCCCTTTCCACCACCTTGTGGCGCAACACTGTAACTGCACTGACTGACAGCCTGTCTAGAACGCAGGCAGGTGGAAATATCAATAGAAAGCCTCTTGTCCAGTCGGATTCGAGGATCAGAATGAACTGTTATACATATAGGCTAACAATAGCCTAACAATCTTATTGATATCAATCAATATAGATTCTCTATGGGGTTCAGGTCTGGTGAGTTTGCTGGCCAGTCAAGCACACCAACACACCATGGTCATTTAACCAACTTTTGGTGCTTTTGGCAGTGTGGGCAGGTGCCAAATCCTGCTGGAAAATGAAATCAGCATCTTCAAAAAGCTGGTCAGCAGAAGGAAGCATGAAGTGCTCCAAAATGTCTTGGTAAACGGGTGCAGTGACGTTGGTTTTCAAAAAACACAATGGACCAACACCAGCAGATGACATTGCACCCCAAATCATCACAGACTGTGGAAACGTAACACTGGACTTCAAGCAACTTGGGCTATGAGCTTCTCCACCCTTCCTCCAGACTCTAGGACCCTAATTTCCAAATGAAATACAAAACTTGCTCTCATCTGAAAAGAAGACTTTGGACCACTGGGCAACAGTCAAGTTCTTCTTCTCCTTAGCCCAGGTAAGACACCTCTGACGTTGTCTGTGGTTCAGGAGTGGCTTAACAAGAGGAATACGACAACTGTAGCCAAATTCCTTGACACGTCTGTGTGTGGTGGCTCTTGATGCCTTGACCCCAGCCTCAGTCCATTCCTTGTGAAGTTCACTCAAATTCTTGAATCGATTTTGCTTGACAATCCTCATAAGGCTGCGGTTCTCTCGGTTGGTTGTGCATCTTTTTCTTCCACACTTTTTCCTTCCACTCAACTTTCTGTTAACATGCTTGGATACAGCACTCTGTGAACAGCCAGCTTCTTTGGCAATGAATGTTTGTGGCTTACCCTCCATGTGAAGGGTGTCAGTGATTGTCTTCTGGACAACTGTCAGATCAGCAGTCTTCCCCATGATTGTGTAGCCTAGTGAACCAAACTGAGAGACCATTTTGAAGGCTCAGGAAACCTTTGCAGGTGTTTTGAGTTGATTAGCATGGTCACCATATTCTAATTTGTTGAGAATATGGTGTTGTTAAATGTGAGCCAAAATCACCACAATTAAAAGAACCAAGGACTTAAACTACTTCAGTCTGTGTGCATTGAATTTATTTAATACACGAGTTTCACAATTTGAGTTGAATTACTGAAATAAATGAACTTTTCCACGACATTCTAATTTATTGAGATGCACCTGTATATATATGGCGATAATACTGCATACCGCGCTATTGAGCCACTCAAAATTACCGCAAGGGTAATTCCTTCACTGCGACAGCCCTATTGTCAGCATTAAAAGGTAGGCTATTGATGCTTTTTGCAGTATAAGTATAAGATTACATTTGTTTGAATGCATTATTGAGACAGCGATTGCGTGTGAATACGTGTTGTACCTGTTTAAATCATGATTTCATCTGAAAATATTCAGTATCTAGAAAGAACAAACAAATTCCTTAACTACCCTATAAATTCCCACTATGTCTATTGCCGTCATCATAGCCTTCACATTCTTTCTGATTTGAGTGATCCTTCTCTATCAATATAGCCAAATATGTTTAGCGTGAATTCTTGCTAAATGTGCAGTTATATTACGGGCCATTGGCATGAACTGTACTCATGGTGGAGCGCTCTTGGAGCGAATGAAAACCATGACGCTCCGACTTTTAAAAAATCCGCTCCTCCCTCCATTCAAAATCAAACCCAGTACTAATATGGCACCGGTACCTATGTAACCGGTATGTACTAAAACCGAATTCGAACGCAGATTTCGGTGCCATGCCCGAGCGATCGATTGAAATATTTGTCCTCTGGTTCTCCGAAACGGACGTAAGAAACATCATCGCGGCACCGCACGTAAAAACTAATTTCCCGACTGAGAAAATGCACGTGAACTCAAGTCGGAAAGCTCTAATAATACAAATCCAACACATCTTTGTAGTAACGAGTGTCCGTGTTGTTTTCACATTCCGACTTAAAAGCACAACTCGGGAAATGAGAGCATCCGAGAAGCACGTGAATGCATTAATTACACCTGCTCTGATGGCTGCAGGTAGCCTTCCATTAACTAAGCTAAACTTGCTTAATAAATTAAAATGCCTAAAGCTAAACCTCCCTTGTATTCACATTTCTAAACCTGTTGTCCAACAAAAGAGAAAATGTTAACCTTTTTACTCTACAACACCAGTCGCTTCCTTTTGTGATCTGATGAGGCTTCTTGTCACAGAATGAGGCAGAAAATATGTTCCATATGCTACTTTAAAAAGAATACATCGATTAGCAATAGATTATAAATTAGGGTGACCCATACGTCCTCTTTTCGGACCCACAAAAATGCGTCCGGCCGGGATTTCTTAATTGCCCAAAATGTCCGGGATTCGGCTGATTTCTTAATCCCACTCCCGCTGAATCTCTGACCATTGCCGCCTGCTCCCGCAACATGTGTTTCGCTCCCGCGATTTTCGTGTCCACTCCTTTAAACATTCTAATATCGTGTATAATTTTGGCACATCAGGGAGCCGCTCTCAGTGTGTGGTGTATTTAAATAAGCAAATACTCCAGCATGGTCTTGTCAGTCATCTCTCCTTATTCTCGACCTGTGATCAGTCAAAGCTGACTCCAGTAGCTCTTGTTGGATGCAGGGTTGCCAAGTCCACGTTTTTTTTTCCACAGAATTGGGCTACTTTTAAACTGTTGCCATGGGTTGATTTTCCAAAGTGGGTTAAAAGTTTGAAATTAATTACAAATTACATTTGACTGAAATGCTTGTATTGAAACATTTTGCATTCTACCTATGATAAAACTTTCATGGACTTCTACATTAACTGTTCCCTCCTGGTGGAATGACCTGCCCAGCTCAATCCAAGCAGCTGAGTCCTTAATATTTCCAAGAATCGACTGAACACATATCTCTTTCATCTTCATTTGACACTCTATTCTAATGCTACTTCTAATTTTATCTGCTTGTTTTTTTTTTTATTAAAAAACTTGACCCTCTAACATTTGCACTCTCTATTCTATTTCTATTCTAATGGCCAATCCATTATTTTTAGGGGGGGGATTTTTTTAAATTTATTCTTTAATAAGTATCGTTTCAGGCACCGGAAACGTTTTAAAAGTATCGATTTGGCACCGGTATCGAAAACAAATCCAAACGATACCCAACCATATGTGACACACTGCCACTGCAATCTGACCCATTTTGGAGAACTGAACATACCTTGTTTGGGCAGGGCCTCTGCAAGTCTGCGCAGACTGGTCAGGCTGTCAGCGCCCAACTGGTTGAGGATAGAGGGCAGCATCTCTGTCAGCTGCTTGGTCTCGGCGTGGCCTGTGATGGTGAAGGTATTGGCTGCCAGTGAGGCCTGCACTTTGGGATTGTTGAAGTGGATTACCGTGCCCTGATTTGTGAACATGTTCACCTGCAAAGCAACAGTATGACAGTTGAAATATAGTGTACACGGAAAGAGATTTTAGACATTTTTAAATACAGAATGCGTGTATTCAGCCAAAACCAAACCTTACCTCCTCAATGCCAGAGATGTTATTTACTCCCAATTTCTTCAGGGAGAACTGAAGCTTCTTGTCATCAGCAGTGGCCGTTCTGTGGACCACCTTCTTCTTTCTGCGGGCGGTACCCTATCAAAACAAAATACCATTAATGTGTCAGTGAGAAACTACTCTTATTTGACTAGACATTTATTAAGTAAATACACATTAACCAAATTTCAATGGGTTTTTTGCATTATAAGCTCTAACCTTTCCACCGATGCGGACTTGTGCCTGCAACTTGGCTAATTTCTCCTGGTTCATTATCGTTTCTTTCATCTGCAAGACACACAGAAGGAAGTGAATGATATTGTGTAGTGAAGTTAAAGCACAAATGAGTTGTAGGGGTGCGGTCTGTCTTCTTCACAAGAAAACTTCAACACACACATGCACAGCCATTACTAAATCGCCCAGCTCACGCCCTTGTTCATTTTCAAACGCACAGAACAAGTCAGAAACGAATTTATTTGCTGTGCAGCGGCTAATAAAAAAAAGAGCAAATGATGGAGCTTGTTGTCAGGCCTGTTGAGCAAGAGCGACCACTTGACTCAAGTCAAGTAGTTAGTTTTTACACCCGCAAAGTAACACTTCCCGGCCGACGCTATTATGCAGCCATTTAACGTTTTAAATACAAAACAATGCGACGGGATTTCTCTCTGAATAAACAGATGCTCTTGGTCCACAAAGAAAACCGTTAGCCAATTTATAAGACTAAACGCTGACGGAAAAGTCGTTACAAATTAAAACGATATTAGCATTCGGTCTATAAGTATAAATGTATTAGATTTTATTATAAAATAAAACATTAGATATCGACTCGTAGAGTTTGTTTGCAGTGAGCTAGCAGCAGTGCTAATCTCACGCGCTCTCAGGCCAGGGTCTCTCCCAGCAGGGCCGTCTCACCCGAACCTATTCAAGCATCTTTCCGCGGGTGATTCCTACAAAACAGCAGCCCCGTTTGGTAAATAAGGTACTTATTTACCTTGAGCCTCGGAACCAGGAGTGGTTGTGCAGGAAATAGAGTATTTTAGAGCTCCTCACTGACCTGCACGCTAGCAGCAAACACACGCGGAGAGCAAGATGGAAGCGCGAGAGGATGACGGAAGTGACGACAGGGCTGAAATGCGACGCAGTGGGCTGGATCCAGAAACCATTCCTGCCCGCCCTGCCCTGCACTGCACTGGTCTGGTCTGGTCTGGTCTGGGCCAAGAATAGTGCTCAACCAGCGTATAGTCGGGTCTCTTTTGTGCGGTATTTGTATATAAGGTGTAAGTTTAACCTACATAATATTAACCAGAAATAATGTCTTTCCGATACGTTGATTACGTGAAAACCTGATACTCAAATCCTGGCCTCTGATGTAATGTAGCCTAGTTTAATAACTTTGTTGAGTTATATGTTGACTTTGCCTCAGATGAGATCAATATGCAATCTCAAATAAATATGCTTTTTATACGCGTTATTAACATCTGTTAGTAGTCCTATTTGATGGTAGACTTAGCCTATTGCTTTGTGGAAAATTAATTCAATCAATTAAAGTGTGTTTATAGCTGTGGAACAACATTTACACTTTGTTCCGTTATAGGACAATACCGGATAAATGCTGACGGGCATTATTCTTGGTCCCATATAAGTCTTCAAGAGTATAAGACTATCAATTATTTTACTAATAGAAGATTGTTTATAAACAGCCCGCCATATCTCTAGTGATAATTACGTGCACTTTTAAAGGCAAATATGTGATCTACTGGAAAACGAGATAAAGTGTATTCTTGCAGCAACAATAACAACCCCAGTCCAGTTGTTAATGTTACATATTTTGGTTAAACGAATGAATAAATAAATTGATCATAAAGAGCTTAATCTTATATCATAATATATGTTCACATTGCATTAAATTATGAAGTCTGGAATTGCAGAGAACACCTCAGAGAATTATACGAGGTAGAATCGGCGAGCTTTTCCCATGTGGATGCAAATCTAGAAATAATTTCAGTAAACGGTCGGTAGGGCAGCGGAATATTTTGAAATAAATGATTTTTCCACTTACTCGAAAGATTAGAACACGCAACCTAACAGAAAAAGACTGTGAAAGCCTGGCTAGGCTATTACTATGTCACATTCAAACACATTAGGCTACTCCTAGTTGGAGAGCAGAAGGATTTTTCAAGCACTTTCAAAACGCACGTCTACCCATTATAACTTTAAACAGGTTTTATTTCGTGCATATGAAATTAATAGAGCACGTGCGAACCCTATATATTCATGGGACTTGTCAGCCAGAGCAGCCGTGGCAGGGGAGTGCTTTCATGGTCCCCCGTGGCACGGAAAGCGCCTGCTCACCCCTCCATCAGGACTAGAAACACTTTAGATGTGGTTAAACCACATACAAGCCCTGACCCGGCTCACTGCGCCCCGGTTCTCAAAACTCTATTTCGTTCACTCTGACACGCAGAATAATTAAGCCACAGCCAATAGGAACATCACTGCCAGTTATTGTGACGTCCTGATCTGGATTTCGCATAGGCTACTGTCCTCCTCAGTCAATATACTGTAGGCCTACAATCCAACCCAGTCGACAAAGTATTTTAAATAAGCTACTGATTATCTTTAAAAAAAAAAAAA
>NW_015505394.1:2322684-2353530 GCF_001515645.1 Sinocyclocheilus grahami | reverse complement strand
ATATATATATATATATATATATATATATATATATATATATATATTTGTTCAAATCAAATCCAATGTATTTAAACAATTTCTTCTGTTCACCTAAACTCATGTATCTGCATTACTTGTTCAGGGTTAATATTATTATGTCCAGACCTGCTGAAAGTTCACTTTGCTGCACACTACGCTTTCTGACTTTCTGACAACGATCTTCACAATTTAATTTAGTTTTTTTTTTGTGCCGAAATATGCAGAAACGATACAGTTACTGCATTTGTCTCTAATGTAGCAAAACATTTTTGTATCAGAGTTAAAATAGTCTCTGCTAACATATCGTTTTGCTTTCACTAAATTAAGCATGATTGCCTTTTGACTTAACCCACCTCCTATTAATTAATCCTGCATCGCCAGGAGAACGTTTGATATTTTAGTTAAACCTATTTGATTTTGGTATAACAACGTTACGCAATATCAACCCCTATAACATCAAGACATTTCCCTTTTCTACATCCACAAGGCAAACAGCCTACTGCAAAAATACACACACACAAAAAATAAACCGGTCGCATTAATCAAAGATTGATTAAATAAATGTTTTGTTCCAGAAGCTTTGATTATGAACATGTTTTAATATTATGTATATAAATGTAATTATACATATATTCATATTATTGAGTTATCAGTCAGATTATTCTTAAATTAAGAATAATCAAGAAAAATCAAGACAACTGAATTTTTTAAACATTTGTAAAATAATATTCCGAAACCAAAACATTATAGCTAGAATTTACATGAACATGGTAAACTGCCGCGAGATGGCACTCTCACAGCCCTTAATAACTGCTGGATGAAATAAATGTTAAATACACAAGCCTGACCACATGAGTTACCATAAAACGGCCATCAAACCGGACCAGATGTTTTTGCAATCATACAAAAATACCCCTTATACCCACTGCATCCTCCAGAACCAACATGGAACTGTAATAAAAAAGGAAAAGATCATTCATTTTGAGAAGAAGACCTTTATTTTATGTCGGGCACACGAGTTTCTATGGGTCAGCGTTGTGTGTCTTTTGGACAAGAATATTTTCATCACTCCTACCACAAGTTGTTTTAGTATCCAACTTTATATGCAATTTCTCTATGTTTTTTTAATTGGCAGAGCGAGGTTTTTGACAGATATTGTTTTTTAGTTAAGGCCCACAAAATTATTAGTAAACTAAAGCCTTTATTATTATTATTATTACAGTCAATAATAATAATAATGCAGTGAAGATACGACATGAATAACTATTATTATATTTGATAGGCCTAATTGTTTATTCAAACAAATAATACATTAATGAAAACAACACAAACCAATACGCCTTTTAAGTCTTTAATGCAATGTTTGTAAGTGCTTTGTTAATCTTAACAATTAGGTTTCACACTTGATAACCTTTCTATTTAATACTATTCAGATATTAGCATTCGGCTTTAGGCTCACTTTGTACAAACAAACGTGGGAAAGCAAACAAAAAGAAAAAAAGACTCTCCCTAAAAGGGGAAAAGCTAATTAAACAAACACTGTACAACGGTATTTTTTTATACAAACAAACAAAAAACAAATAAATAAATAAAAACCTTTTGATTGATTGATTAGAAAAACCACGTGTATAATTACATTTTAATCCTGTTATATTGAATTATGATGAGATTCTATATGGTTGTGTATTTTCAAGCAGCATTAACATTTTATGAACCTTTTCATGCTTTAATTTAGTGGTTGAATTATTGTCATATATTGGGCCCTTTGTTTGAATTAAGGCCTGTTTTCACGTTGGACGCTTATTGAGCGTCAGTTCACTGTTCAATGATACACCCATCTTTTCTTAATGAGCAAAATCATGAGAATTCAGAAACGTCCAGTTTTTCAGTACTCACAAATATGCTACTTGTTTAACATTCTAATGAAATAAAAGGACCAGATACCAATTGCTAATATTAATTATGAATATTAATATGACAATGTTGGCCTCTCGGAATAGGACACGCGCGCCTGTGCCCTGCTTTTTCGCAAGCTAGAATGCTCTTTCGTGATCTGCGTGACTGATGCGAGTTAACAGCTGACTTTTTTCCGCGGATGATAGTGCACTCCCCCGTGTCACGCGAACTGCGATGCCCACTGAGGCAGACATGGAACCGACCGAGTGAATGTTTTAAGCATTTCTGAAATCATCAACAATTCCATTATGTCCACATTAAACGTCATGCAAAAAAAAAACAGCAATATTTATTATTGGTTTCATCCTATTAGGAGAAATAACAATAGCAGGGAGGATCCTACCATAACGACGTGCTTCACTGAATTCGCTGAGCTTCTTACATCTTCGAGTCAATAGGCTTTTAAAGAAGACGGCAGCATTTCACCCAGGAGAGGAAAATTCCCACTAAACCAGTGGAATAAGCGGCGGTGACCGCTAAAGATACAAATGAACCTCACAGTTCTTTAGATTATTTAACAAAGCCGGATATTTGTTATCTCTTCAATAGCAGCGGTGACGCTTTGTTGTCATGTGATCAGCGAGCTGGTATAAAGCCATGGAAAGGTCCGCCCTTTTTGGAATCCTGGTCTGGCCTTTAGGAGGGTCTCCCTAGATAGAATAAGCGTGTGGATGTTGGGATTTGGGCGACCTCTTGATTCCGTGCCGACAGTAATCCATTAAAAGCCTATGGCACTGGTGACACACTGGCACGTCCTCTCCGCCTCTCCCGCATCTGTCTTATGAGTTCCCTCCAGGCTCAGCACACGCAGCGCTTTTCCGCCGTATAGTCCATCAGGGACCCGAGAGAGCCATGACTTTGAGCTCCGAGATGTCGGATGCGGCTGTGCTCTCGGAGGAGACCGACATCGACGTGGTTGGAGAGGGAGATGATGGGGACGGCCACACGCGCTCCTACGTGGACGAGGTGGCTCAGATGCACGACGAGATCCTGCTCAGCGGTTCGCCGTCTTGTGTGGATGCCTCCGCCGCACGGGAACCAGCAAGTAAAAACACCCTGGTGAAGCCCCCATACTCCTACATCGCACTCATCACCATGGCAATCCTCCAGAGTCCCAAGAAGCGCCTGACGCTCAGCGAGATCTGTGACTTCATCAGTAACAGATTTCCGTACTACCGGGAAAAGTTCCCAGCTTGGCAGAACTCTATCCGGCACAACCTGTCCTTAAACGACTGCTTCGTCAAGATACCACGGGAGCCCGGGAACCCCGGTAAAGGCAACTACTGGACACTGGACCCAGAATCCGCCGACATGTTTGATAACGGGAGCTTTCTACGCCGCCGGAAACGCTTTAAGCGCCAGCAGGCGCCTGAACTTCTCCGCGAGCACGGAGGCTTTCTCCCTGCGGCCGCTGCGTACGGTTACGGACCTTATGGTTGTGGATACGGTCTGCAGCTTCAGTCTTATCATGCACATTCTGCGCTCCTCGCCTTTCAGCAGCAACAGCAGCTGCCGCCGCCCTCGTCCCGGCATCCTCACACCGGAACACTCATCCCAGCGCCTTCCCTCATGCCAACCACTACAGAGCTCACCCGTTCCCGCTTCTATCCTCCTCTAAGTCCCGGGCTTTCTTCCCCCATACAGACTGCGGCTAAGTCCCCGGTTCACCGTTCACCCTTCTCCATAGACAGCATTATCGGGAACTCTTTAAGCCCCATGTACTCACATTGTGCCTCACGGACTTCCCCGGTGGTCCCGGTGCTTCCGCCGTCCCTCTCATCTCAGCACTCCCCAAACACACTACCGGGAGTCTTGCACGGACCGACGTCTTTACACGAAACCTACGCAAACCGGATTGTCAGTGGCACTAGCGGCTGTTAATTGTTTAACTAAACGTCACATTATAAAGCGATTCACTCCTGTGTTTAAGGTAGGATTATTTTTGTATTGTTTTGTTTCACGCAGCTGGATGGTGGACATTAACACGTTCGTGCCTATATTCAAGCTGTGAAATATAAAATATATATATTTATGTTAACATAAATTAACATTTAACATTTAGTTCAGTCTCATTTCCGCCCGCCCCCTCAAGCTTTTTGCAGTCGATGTGATTGTGGTAATCACTGCTATAGGGCGTCTCAGGACAACATTTTTTTTTAACAGGCTATGAAATAAACTGTCAAAAATCTACAATGATATATTTTGTGTGAAAACACAAATGTTTTCTAGTTTGGCAAACTGATTTTATTATTTGTACTTTGTAATGAAAATTCACAAGAGTGAAAAGCGAGCGTTTTTTATACAACGTGTACTTCTCAGTAGCCTAATAAACAATGTACATTCTTTGATATTGTATACTCGGAGTGTGATATTTTTTACACGGTCTGTTTTTCATTAATAATAAATATTGTTTTGCAAAATAAGATGGAGTGGAAATTACCTCACTGATAGTCTCAATAGCTTTAAATGCTAATAAGATAATATTACTCTTACTCCCTGCCTCTGAAATCGGGTGTTCACTTTGTCTTGATCCTCTTGTATCCTGAAAACAAATACAACTAGAGCAGGATTAAAATGCATAAATGTAGCCACTAACTAGCTACTGCAACTGTTACCACCTTTGGGAGCCATTTAAGACATTAAAAAACAACAAACAACAAGAAGATCAACGAGGACAAAATTAACAGCTTAATACAACTTTTTATATATATATATATATATATATTGTGCAGTTCAGTTTGTGGGTCAGTGATGCTGTTGCAGCATTTGATAGCGTCATGCACTGCTTGAGGAAAAATCGACTGTGTGAGACACACACACACACACACAGGTTTGTTTTTATGGTTTATGGGGACACTCCATAGGCGTAATGGTTTTTATACTGTACAAACCGTATTTTCTATTGCCCTACACCAACCCTACCCCTAAACCTACCCCTCACAGGAAACATTCTGCATTTTTAGATTTTCAAAAAAACTCATTCTGAATTATTTATAAGCCTTTTGAATTACGGGACACTGAAAATGACCTCATGAATCACCTTCTCGTTGTAATACCTATGTCATACCCATGTTATTATACAAATTTGTGTCCTCATAAACCATAAACATGCACACACACACACACACACACACAGATGGAGATAGTGGAGGACCAGTTGAACCCTAATGTAAAAGTTATAATGGGAGCTGTTTTGAATTGACAAGCAGCATCAAGAGTATTTTGTCTCAGCTTTATGACGAGATAAACTTGCTCAGTAGGCTATAAGACTTTTACTCCAGGATTATTGTTCAAGGACGCGTTTGGGAAAAGATAGTAGCCTATACGCCTATGGCTGTCCAGTTCAACTGAGGCCTAGCTGTGACAGAACGACTGTAGTCATCTTTTTTTTTAAGAAAAACTGACAGGTTTTGGTGCTCCGACACTCTTACGTTTTTATCAATGAAATTACAATGTTTAGAACACTGTAAATCTGGCCGGTGCTTTGCAGGTCAAGAGAGTTAATTACGTGCTTGATTAAACGATGGCACGCAATTTATTTTCCTAAGCTTGACCACAGTAATTTTGAATTCATATTTTGAGGAAATATATTATTTATATAAATAATAGCAGTTAGAATAAAGAGAAAAGCCTCATAATGTGATTCTAAAATGACACTAAAATACTTTAGATATTCTGTCATCAGGCTTACACTTTAAGTGATGTTCTTGCTAATTTGCAATATTTGTATTAAATAATCTGCATATTTCGCTCGATCAATGTGATACATTGAAAGGCAGGAATATGTATTTTTAAGAGGATAATGTGATTTTTCTTAGCCCGTAATTACATTATTGTTTTATTCACTCCTCACTAACAGACAACAGAAACGGCGATGTCGATTCCTCATTATGGCCTATCTCTATGTGTTGTTTCCCACATTTATCTTTATAATTACTCAGCAGCACAGTGTCATGGGGTGAGAAACGCGGTGTTTCCCTGCCCAGGTCGGTGATAATAATCGGCGTGATTTGATCCAGCTGGCCCTGTCCATGGGAGTAGCCTATACACTGCTATAACTCTTTTACTTTTCGTCTTCTGCTGTCATTTGTGAGGACCAGGATTCAATTGATAGTAAAAGAAATCGGTCAGATTCACAGAGGGCGTGCATGTGTGTGGAGATGCCGAGGCCAGTTTGCTGAACTTCAGCAAATGCCATAGCCATCATAATCAACTGATGTTGGGATGCTTATACGGGATAATGGTCTGCAATTATAGATCTTCAAAGGGACGACAATTAAGGCCACAATAGAAAATGTTTGAGACCAACCCACACTCTTAAAAATAAAGGTGCTTCAAAAGGTTCTTCACAGCGATGCCATAGAAGAACCTTTTTGTCTAAATGGTTCCATAAAGAACCTTTAACATCTGAAGAACCTTTCTGCTTCACAAAAGGTTCTTTGTGGCGAAAGAAGGTTCTTCAGATTATAAAAAGGGAAGAAAGAGATGGTTCTTTAAAGAACCGTCTCTTTCTTGCCTTTTTGTAATCTGAAGAACCTTTCTGCTTCACAAAAGGTTCTTTGTGGCGAAAGAAGGTTCTTCAGATTATAAAAAGGGAAGAAAGAGATGGTTCTTTAAAGAACCGTCTCTTTCTTGCCTTTTTGTAATCTGAAGAACCTTTCTGCTTCACAAAAGGTTCTTTGTGGCGAAAAAAGGTTCTTCAGATGTTAAAGGTTCTTTATGGAACCATTTAGACAAAAAGGTTCTTCTATGGCATCGTGAAGCACCTTTATTTTTAAGAGTGCAGATGAAAAATATTTAGGCAATCAAAGTGCACCACGGATGCGGTTTATAACTTGGGTCATCTTGATGAAAAATAAAACCAAATGACCAATTTTTCTGAAGCTATATTTGTCTGTGATGTTTGTGATCCTAATGGAAATCTGGAGTAGCCTATCTGGATTGTACGCAGCGGAAATGTACAGTAGAGACAGTTCAGTAGGCCAATGGAGCAGGAAACGCTCGCACGCTTACTTGCACACAAATAGTGTAGTGTAACTATGATGTAACCACTGGCTGGAGATAAACGTGAAGGGGTGAATAGGCTACTCCTTTTTCCCTCCAAACATTCATTCAGACAACTTGTGACAACTCATAGATGAAATACTTGAAAAGGAACATTCTCCTAAAACAATATAATTGTCTAATTGCTCTTAAATATACCAAGGTAAAATTACTAGATAAAAACAAAAGTACATGCATAAACAGATACAGTTGAATGAAATGAACACATATGTAGCATCACTTAGCCTATAATTCCTCCACTTTATTTTTAGACTGCTTTGGAGAGGTCCAGAGTTTATTTTGCGCACCAATCCTATAGCTCGTGCAAATTCAAGGGCTGTTTGCGTGCTAAGCTCTACTATAGTGTTTTCATCTTGTCGGGTTCATAAATTATAGATGGTTACTATGCGAGCGTGGGGTCAGAATGCTAGCGGACAAGCTAAAGAGGATGCTATCCCGATTAGAATTCAAACCCGACCAATAAAAAAAATCCAGACTTCAAGACGCCTATTTAAAATAGCATAATTAATACCAAGCTTTGGTAGCTATTGAATCATATATATTTTAAATAATAGGCCTAATCATCTCTGCGCGCACACACACACACACACACACCACCCGACACGAGCGACAGAGGAGGGCAAGACGGGGAGAGGCACCCCATCTCTTAACTCCACCTGTCCTTATTTCTCGCTGACAAAATAAAGAGAGGCAATCAATACACACGCGTATATAACACACAAACAAGTTCACTAAGATAAAGCTGTTATTGTGCTTTTAAAAAAAGAAAAAAACATTATTATTAGGCCTATTTTTTATTTTTATTTATTTTTTTTGACCACCTACATTGCTCCAATCCCGATCTCATGAAAGTGCGTTTCAATAACACGATTTTCTGTATTTGTGCGCAGAAATGGACTTATGTTGCAGCGGTTAGATTTAGGGATGTTGGGTAGGTGCGTATTATATGCAGGCTACGCCAAACTGCGTATCATATGCACGTCAAATATGTGCGTATCACATGCACGCCAAAGTCCGTTTCTGCGTAAAAATAGTGAGCCAAATAGAAACAGAAAATCGTGCAATTGATACGTATTTTCATGAGACCGGGCTCACATCAAATATAATCAAGCAAAAACACACACTTCCTCTACACTGACAGTGCCTGTTCAAACTGAGTGGATGCTAACAGATTTATCATATAGACTGCTTTGAAAGCAGCCCACAAACTATATTTCCATTTTTAGTCATTTTATTAAACCTCTAACAGCATAATTTACAAGCGGAACATTATGTATAGAATTATCTAAATAACTATTTTAAATCGACCCGTGATGTTGCTGTTGAACACTGATCATCACACAACTATTTTCGTGCATAACAGTGCTGTGCTCATAACTACCTTGTGATTCACGTTTTCATTACGATTTACAGTGTTACAATAACAGGCGAATCTAATGGTGCCTGAAGCTTATCTTATAAAATTCAAGTAGGCTACTATTATGGTCGTAATTTAATAATTGCATTGATTTCACCACACGTGCCTTTTTAATACGAAAACCACTGCATTTTCTGTGCAATTTAAACAAATCAGTATCTGGTCTCAGACGCATGTGCTTTATAAAATAATTATAAAACAGGAAATAAATTCTCAGTGTTTAAATAAATAGTTATATATAATCACACAAGTGACTGTACAATAACAATTCTAACAAATACTGCTACTTAAAATAACCATTACATTATTAGCAATATTGCAGTCGCTCATGAAATTATGAAAATCAGTCTGTTATGTGTTCCAAACTAATAGAATAATTGCTTCACCAAATTACGGATCACGAAAAAGACGCTGGTACTGAGGGAAACGAAATTACTTCTATCTCTTCTATTTAATAAACATTCAAATAAAGTGTTTTCCAAATAGATTACTTTAGCTGGTATACCAGTATTATTTTAATTCGAAGTCTCCAGTAAGAAACCTATTAAAAAATGCATCATTATCATCATCCTCAATAATAATAATAATAATTAAAATAATAATAATAATAATAATAACAATGTGAAAAAGAAATTCCATAATCAGGAGTTTTAAAACTGTTAACAATTTTATCCTGTAACTTTCATCAACAAAAATTCCACTTCATTTATGTTCTTTACAAGCCACAAGGGGGAAAAAGACAGGAAGTTGAAGATTGAGTGGACTACACAATGAGTGAATGTCTTTGTGGCCAGCATCAGACCAAAGAACAATACACAAACATTGGTGGACATAATTTATGTTGTTACATCCACAATTCTAAACCAATTTAAATATAAAGAACAGAAAATTGGATGAGTAGGACCAGTAAACCACACCAAGAGACTGGAGTTTAAAACTTAAACAAACTGCAGTTTACAAAACTGGAAACATTCAAAGTCCTGGAAATGTTCTTCTTTGTTTTCAAGTGTTTAGGATCTTGTGGCAATGCTGAGTTTGACCCAAGATTCCAGTTAGAAGTTTATCAAGTGAGGTTTAAAGGTCATGGAGATCAGGGCTGGAGCCATAACAAAGTGGCTGAAAGCCACAATATCAGTTTCATGATGCAAATTAAGACTAATTAATTAAGGTTTTTATAATTTGCACAGTTACCTTAAGGAGATGTTTCCATCTGACTTCACCCTCAAAAACAATGACTTTTGGTGAAACAAATTGCAGTCAGTTTGATTTGATAATATTTTTAATTTAGATGCACATTTAGGTTGTTTGAAAAAAAGTTTTTACAATGAGATCTGTTTTCGTTTAGAAGCACATTGTAAACCATGTAAACAATAAAATTGTTAACTGTCAAAAATCAGACACTTCATAATTTTTTTCTGGAATTTCACATTAAAATACTACAAAACAAAAAAAATTTAAAAAAATAAAAAAGCTTCGCAAATAAATTTCACAAAATTCACCTGACACACACACACTTTGATTACATCCTCTACTAATGTAACTTTTTAGAATCCATTTTTTGTGTGTGTGTGTGTGATTAAGCAAGAGAGGTATTACGAGGAGAGACGTAGTAAGGCAGTGAATGCCCTCCATGGGAGGTGTTGAATCCCTTTCTGATCTATTCACATTGTAGCCCAGCAACACTTATCCTCTGTAGCTGTATAGAGCCGAACAGTGTGTTTGTGTGTATGTGTGTGTGAGTTTTATGCTCCATTAGCAAGTTTGAGAACTAAAGGCAGATCTGAATACAGCTCCAATTAGAGAGTTAGAGAGCCCACTAACCCACTAGTCTCTCTGCAACCCAACTTCAGTCAATTACTTCTCTCTTCCTTTCATGCTTTCTCTTTTCTTCTCGTCTTTCTTTCTCTTTTGTCAATTCTGCTTTATTTCTTTATCCCTTTTCTGCTTCTATTTCTGTTTCACCGTTGTCTCCTTTCTCTCTTTTCGTTACTTGCTTTTGAAACACTGTCCATTGCTATATTATACATCTTCCTGTCTGCCCTGCTGCCTGTGTTGTCACTGCACTGAAGCGATTCCTGTGGAGAGGTTATGAAAATTGCTTAACACTGTTTTTTCACTTCTTTTTTTTCCCCTCATTGATAATGCTTAAAATAGAATTTAAATAATATCAAATAGACTAGACTCTGCACAGTAGCCTTTCATTTGAAATATACATGTCTTATTTAAAGTGTAAACCAACTTCCACAGCCATTATGACAGACACTGCAGATAATTGCCATTTCAGCACATGTACTGCCGGGAAATACCTGCTGGTTGAGTCAGTTATTACATGTGCATGATTAAGCTGGAAGAGCAAAAACTGTCCATCACTATAATATTGCATAAACACACCTATTAAGTCATCAGCATTGATTTGGCACACATAATTAGTCCTTATTTACTTTAAATGAGTAAATAATTATTGAAATAAATTACAATTGCAATACTGTTTGAAATAATTATTTTGAGAAGTCTTCTGCAAATGATTATGCTTATGGCATAGAAAGTGCAATAAAATATTCTCACTAAACAGTGGGCCAAATCTTGTAGGCTACTTTCTGTGTTTTTATATGTACATGCTACTATTTTTCTGTTCAAATCTGGCTAATACAGACACACTTCCCTACCTTTCATGTCTGCTATAATGACTGACTGAATCGTATTTCCCCAAACAGCCTGATTGTGGACGCCAGTTACACGCAATAACACCACTGAAGCATAAACATTTTAGCACACTATGCTGGGCCATTCATCACAGTGACACCAGTAGGTAATCTACACCGCGCACCGCACTGGACGTTAACCAGAGGCTCACGACTACTCTCTCTCTCTCTCTCTATCTCTCTCTCTCTGGCTAAAGGCTTTGCCCTTTAGTAGCCTTTACTTAACATTGAGTCATATAGTCCATTTCTATGACAAAGTCACTGTAAAAACTGAATATTGGCATCTGTTAGCTTAAGGAGCTAATTCTACCAGATTTTTGTTGGTGTAACTTAATGTTATTTTTTTGGTTTTACTTGGAAGCCCCCCAGTTTATTTAGACGTTACCACATTAAGTATATTTTTAGGTTAACTGACAAAACATTTTCACAGTTTTTGTTAGCCAAGCTAAAGTTGTCCAGTATCCATCATTTTTATAATTTTTTTAAGAAGAAAGAAATCCAACAATTGTAGACATTGTTGGCAAAATAAGCATTTTGTGGATGGCTGTCAAAAATGTGTATGTGTGAGAGAAAGTGCACATGTACATGTGTGGCCACTGAAAGCAGACATTTAGAGTTCCTGTCTATTCTTGCTCTCTGAACTTTGCATTTGCATGACACCCTTGTCAGTCATTCAACTAAACCAAAGACAACAGCGGGAACCACCCATGAAGACTTGCTCCTTCAGTCTGCCTCTTACTCTGTTTCCCAATATGTTCCTTGCCTTCTCCATTTCCTTCTTCTGGATCGAGCATGATGCCGTAATTTCATCAGTCATTGACAGTTTTCTCCAGGCTGTGGTGAAAGTGTAACACAAGGCTCACCTTAACAGAGGAGTACATGCGAACTCTTCCTCTGCTCACACCATCGTTATCTGAAACAGCAGCAACTTTGTTCCACTCAGCTACTAAAAGGGAACCCCCTCTGAACCACCGTAACATCCCAACAAGCCCTGAAACAGATTTGAGGTCTATTGGGCTTTGACAATGTGCAAGATAGTGATCAAAAACTACACAGTGAGTAAAGACATCACAAGGTTTCAAGTAAAGGCCCGCGCCTCTGTGTCAAAGTGGTTTATGAAGTATGATGTGATGAGATAGGAAAGAAGTGTGCAAAGCCTTCTTGAAGCATTTCCAAGGTTACAAGGTCTACTGAAACATGTTCAGCATTAGCCAAATGCCAAAGCACACAGTCGTACTGCTGTCCTTGACGGGAAGCTAGCTGCATTATCTAGCATACATCATGACACGATCCTTTGAATTTGCTGTTTGATAAATTCAAATGAAAATTCTGATTTACTTACCCTTATGTCATTCTAAACCTGTATGACTTACTTTCTTCTGTGAAACAAGATGTTTTGAAAAATGTCTGTTTTCTTTTGTTCATACAATGAAAAAGAAGACATTTGGAAGTGTAATAACACTAACAAAAACAGTTATTTTGCATTCTGCAGAAGAAACAGAGGTTGTCATGCAGGTTGAAAATGGCGTATAAATCTTGCACATTCACTAAAAAAAAATTATTTTTTTTTTCAACGGAATGGAAAGTGGAATCCTGCAAGAGCGGCTCAAAGTAAATCTTTGCAGAAAAAGAGTCGTATTATACTGCATTTCCTCGTGGCTAACAAATTCTGCCCGCCTTCCCTGGCTTGTGACTTTGTTGTCCCAAGTCTGCTGAAAGTATGTTCCTTCAGATTCCAGTCTGTGTCTGTTGATAAATTACTTTATCTGAAATAAATTCAATGAAAAAAAAAAAAGGTTTGTGCTCAATGTCAACTTCTCTCTGACAGTGACTGCGGCCCCTCTCCCTCTCTGTCGCTTAGGTAAAAAGTGAGCCTGTGCAATAACATTATGTTTCCCGATGTGGGTCAGATGAATGCAGGCTTTTGTTTTTGCTTATCCCCTCTTCCAAAGTACCCATTTTAAACGTCTGCATAAAGCACCTCTGACTGGAGCGGAATCACTTCCTAAAGTAGAAAAAGATGCCGTTTGATTTGATACTTCCTCCCAAGACAGCACATGCTTCCTACGTTCTGTCACAACATGGCTGGAACTGAGCCGGTAGTTGGGGTCTCCAAGACGACTGAAGGTTGACGCTTTGGGGTGGTCGGAGTGTGCGTGCGTCTTTGGATGTGTGCGTGAGGAGTGTAGATTTTGAATGGATCACAGAAGGAGGTTGGAGTGGAGTGGGGGTGAGTGTGTGTGTGTGTGTGGGGGGGTTATATATGTGAGATGCCGTGTGGCTGAAGACCTGTAGATTTGCTTAACTGCTGCTCTCTCTCAATGTCCTGTAAATCTATTTCTATTCCCAAACAAACCAGCTGCCAGATTTCGACTCTTAAATTATATCCTGGCTATAGAACACCCCTCTTTCTCTCTCTCTGTCCTTCTCACTGACACATTAATTTAGTCATCAATCAACCTCTTGATTTGCATGTTACACACACACACACAATTACAATTAAAATACAATTAATAATTAAAATAGAAAACAGCTATTTTAAATTAGAATAATATTTCACAATTTTCAAAATTACTATGTTTTTGATCAAATAAATACAGCCTTGGTAAGCATAGGAGACTTCTTCATATATGTATACATAGTACACACACAATTTTATTACATTTACAATACAATTTTATTAAATTAAATGTAACTATTTTATTAAATTAAATTGTAAACCAGATTAACCTTGTCTACGGCCCAATATTTCACCATTAAACACTAGTATTAAACACACACACCCCATATGTGTATGTGAGTGTGCAAATGCAAATTTTTATTATAAATTTTATTACCAGTCTTTTATATAAGAAAATCATATATAACTGAAATAAATGTCATGATTTTTTAAAAGTGAGAATACAGTGGGGGAAAAAATTACATGTACTGACACACTCATACAAGTCGCACACAGAAACACGCGGTTGTGATTTAGTCCACTCTCTGCAGCTTTTTGGCTGGAGGGCTCTATGGGTGGGTGGTAAGCATTAATTTCACCAGCTGCCCAGTGTAATGCAATGCTCTTTAACCCACAGCTCTCTTTGAAACCTCTACACTCAACTTTTCATTCCATTTTTATTCCTCCCCTCTGTCTCCCCATCCATGAAACATCCAGAGAAAGACAACCAGAATCTATAACATCTGGAACATTATTTGTTCTAATGGCAAATATTTATTTGGTCAAATTTTCATTCATGAATCACCTAGTTTCTGAAGTCTGCATATTTCTGAAATAAAGTCATCATATAGGGTTTTATAGACCATCTGTTTAAATAAAACCATGCACTCTAAAAAAAAAAACACCTTTTTTTTTTTTTTTTTTTACTAATTTGGCCTACACTAAAAGTTTATAAGAAATAGTGCCTTAAAGTAACAGTTATTCACTTTTTACAGTGTGTGAAAAGAGTCCATTACTAAAAAGACTGCACATAAAAACACAATGTTTGTGCACACTCTAACTACCTGGATTAACTTACACACCCCAATAAAATAAGTGTTTATTGGTTATATATTGGGCTGTAGATGAGGTCAACCTGGTTTACCATTTCATTTAACTTTAATAAGACAAGTTGTATGTTGCTGGACAGTATAATATGGTGTGTAATTATGAAAAATGGCAGCAAAATATCAACCTGCCAACTGAAAAATCTCCAAAAAAAAAAAAATTTTTAAACTTAAATGAACATCCTTTTTCTACATGCTTGTGTTTGTTTCTTGGCTACCGAATAAAATAATGTGTCTTTCCCTGAGCATGTTGTTCCGATTTCGACCGTTGTTTGTATGCAGATTATATCCACTATCCTGTGTTTGTTTTTGATCATTCATCTATAATTCTTTATTAGGAGGTTCAGACCTCTGTTATTTGCTAGTGCACATGCCTCTATTCATCTTTGCATTGAAATAATATTTGCACAGCATTTCTGACAGGTTTTACAAAACATATGCTTGTCCTTCACTAATAGTTCAGTACACCAGAGCCTAACACAACATTCTCAGCTTTGTTTGACCAGAGTGTTTGTTGTTTTATCTTTTAAACTTAAATGAACATCCTTTTTCTACATGCTTGTGTTTGTTTCTTGGCTACCGAATAAAATAATGTGTCTTTCCCTGAGCATGTTGTTCCGATTTCGACAGTTGTTTGTATGCAGATTATATCCACTATCCTGTGTTTGTTTTTGATCATTCATCTATAATTCTTTATTAGGAGGTTCAGACCTCTGTTATTTGCTAGTGCACATGCCTCTATTCATCTTTGCATTGAAATAATATTTGCACAGCATTTCTGACAGGTTTTACAAAACATATGCTTGTCCTTCACTAATAGTTCAGTACACCAGAGCCTAACACAACATTCTCAGCTTTGTTTGACCAGAGTGTTTGTTGTTTTATCCAAGAAATCATCTAGGCTGAGAAAGCACAAGAAAATCCTTCACTAAGCATGACACAGAGCTGTACACGCAGACACACATGTACACAGTACATATGCATTTACACACAAACACACACTCACACATAATCTCAGCGGTTGTGCCAAAGGAAACATAGTGAACATGCAGTTTTTGTAGCCATTAAATTGCAGTTTGGGGATATTATATAATGTTATATATATATATATTGTTATTGATATATGAATGATCTATTTATGCTAGATAAATTACCTAAACAAAGTGTGCACACAAGCACGTAACATGAGCACAAAAGCATTTCTAACACACACACACAGCATCAGGTCAAAGGTTTATCAGTCTCTGGGTTATTGTGCAGTATCTGGGTTACTTTTTTGGGAATGAGTGCAAAATATATATAATCATGTTAAGATTATGTACACATTACACCTACATTCGCATGCTGAGGTACACTAGACTATACAGTTGTTGAAGGGATAGTTCACCCAAAATGGAAAATACTGTCATCATTTACTCATTCTCATGTTCTTCCAAAATGTATGACTTTCTCTACTGTGAAACACAAAAGAAGATATTTCGAAGAATGTCTCAGTGTGCAATATAAGTTAATGTCTAATATTTACATTTTTGAATGAACTGTCCCTTTATCCTCTGTGTATGTGTACGACACATAAACATAATTTGTTGACATTTCTGGTGTATGAGGCCACATATTAAAATGTATATTTACAAAGTCTAAAGTTGCATGATTGTTTGAGAGACTTTCATTGCAGTCATTTGACTTACTGGAAGAGAATGAGCTCTAAAACTATGAGGGCAAAAAAAAAAAAACTATAACACGCAATCATGCAATTATGAGAGATGGTCAATGGAAAATCATAAAACTGCATCTGATTCACAAACCACAATGTGTGACTCATGTGATTCAATGATTCTCCTGATCCACAGTATGTGACTCCCACAATATGGTGATATCATTTTATTATCTTTCCGTACGGCATCCTATCAAGTTTGGTGTCCGTTATTTCAATAAAACCTGTTGTTTTTCTTTTGAACTTACTGAAAGTTTTATTAGCTGAACGTCAAATCGTTTTCGGTGTCTATACTGATTTTATGATATACTGCTAATATGACTTAACAGACTATCTGTGTCTGGCAGAAGAACACACACACATTCCTGACTCAAATCAATGTGAGACATTCATACATTGTTTTTCCAAGGCATTCTCTACTGGGACGAATTACAACCCACCACAGCTTTATGGACCTGCAGCAAGAAGGAAGAGCGAGAAAGGGAGAGTGTTTGAGAGAGAGACCGTGTCTGACTGATTTCCACAGTGGCAGATTACATGCACATTCTCCACAGTCATGAGCAGATCATTCACTTTCTGTGACCCTCAAAGTCTTCCATCTTCTCCTCTGAAAGAAAAAGAACTGCGCCGGGTCGTGACCCGTTTACGCTCTCCCTCGCACACGGTCATAAAACTTTAGAGAGGACATAGTGAAACGGAGTTCAGAGAGACTAACTCTGCACAACCGCAGTTTGTCCGAAAAGATTCAAAGTAAACAGCCACATGTATAATAAAGCCTACACTGTGAAACGGAGGGTTTTGCCTAAACAAAGAGCTAGGCTCTTGTTCCTGTTGCACGCACACAAAACGTGTCAGTTTTTCCAAAGGTGCTGCTGTGCGTCCTGTGACATTTAACCTGTTGAGCCTGGGGTGTATGACTTCCTTAAATGTGCTCCAACTTCCACAAACATCTGGATGAGTTACACCTCTGATATCCCCTAAGGTCTTACACACACACAAAGGGAGGAAGAAAAAAGCCCAGCACCTTTCACCTCACCCACAAATTTTCTGTAGTGAGACCTGGAAACAAGCAGAGATGGTTTGTGCCGTTTTTAATAAAATGCTGCAGGAGAAAGAGGTAAACACTTTCTGCTAATAACTCTCTGCTCCACACAGATGTTGGTTTGAAGGTTTGCCTACAGTGAATAACATGCAAAGCTTGCACTATTTCCCCCCAAGATTGGAAACAAAATACTGGGCTTGGATGACTCAACAACTCAGAGCTCAGTCAACAGCAGACACTATCCTGAAGTCAAAAAGGAAACTGGATTTCTAATGACAAGAGCTTCATATGTTGAATTTACATACCTCACTGACATCTTGCAGACATGAATCAATTAAGGCGACGACTGAACTGGAGGGTATTAATTGATGGATTATTGTGTGTGTGTATATCTGTATGCTTTTCCACATATGTGGGAGGACAAGCAGCTCAATATCGGACTACCATCCTTCTTACTGAAACTTGTATGTGTATGTGTGCAATGTGCATTTATCATCTCTGAAGGCTGCCACCATACATGAATGAACACACACACACACACACACATTGGGTTTCTGTGTTTTATGGGGACTTTCCATAGACATAATGATTTTTATTCTGTAAAAACTGTATATTCTGTCCCTTCACCTTATCCCTATCTAACCCTCAAAACTTCTGCATTAAAAAAAGAGGTTTTACTATCCTTGGGGACATACACACATATAGATATAGATATGCATTTGGACACTTAAGCAACCATTAAAATCAGTAAACATGTGTGTATTATGTAACACAATATCAAATATTGCCTTTATTTTCAAATAGGATAGTATAAAGCACACTTCTCTATCATAACATTTCACAAAATTGAATTTGCTAAGTTTCAAAATATGAAGCAAAAGACGCTGTTCAAAATTAAGACAAAATTTCCTGGACACTTTTTGGTTGTCAAACATAGTGGAACATGTTTATTGTCAATATGATAAACAACGGCGGCAGTCATTCTCATAGGACAGCTGTGTGAACTTTCACACACCCATGAATTTAGTTCTGAGAAAATTCAGACATTTTAAGTGTCAAATAGCATGCAAATACTTTTTAGGCCCACCACAAATATTTGTCAAAGTGGGAAAACATTGGAATATTTCATAATGCTTGCTTTACAAGAACTTATAATTACCCAAACTCAAACTGTTAGCAGTGTTGAAAAGCAGGAGTGAGTTTGCTGTTAGAATTTCTGCCAGCCGGCAATGAGATCACATCCAGAATCAGCATTTCTTGGGGTCAAGCCCAGATAAGCATTACGATTGAATGCAGTACACACACACACACACACACACACACACACACAAAGTGCAGGCTGAGGTGCAAAAGCACATATTAATACACACACATACACTTGAGAGCTTGCGTGACTATAACTGTGATCCAGGGCCACACTGGAAACACTGCTGTCCCGCGCAACCCTGACATTCACAAGCATCAGATATTATTAGACTACACTCGCCAAATCAGTCAAGGTCAGACAGACAACTGGAAAAGGGTGCTTGTAAACAGACATAAAGACAGACTACAGGACACTTTGCAAATCTCCCTAATTTTCCTCAAAAGAAAAGCACATACTCATACAGACACACAATGCTCACGTGAGGGTTTATTGGAGCGAGAGGAATACCACCTCTTCCCCTGTAGGATTTCCTTGACAAGAAAACTCCAGTGGCGGCTTTTAGAGGATCTCTCTCTTTGCTTTCTCTCTTTTATTGATGGAATATGAAAGCAAATTTCAAAGCATTGTAAATCCCAACCCCTTTTGCAATGCTAACAGTTATAAAATCTGAAAGCATAAGCAAACTAAAGAAAACACCACAATCGTTCAAATAGCCAACTAATCAGAATATGGAGAAATCTATCAATGATTACTTAATTAATGCATCTAAAGACTTTGATAATGATGACTGAACCCAAGAAACAAACAGCTCTGCCTATTACGTTTTGAATCTGGAATTTGGAGTGTGGGTTAGTATATCATTATAAACGATGATCTACAATCATCTTGTCATCTTCCATTTATGAGAGTTTGTGTGTGGGGGTGTGTATATGGGCATGTGTCCCTATAAATGGATTAGAGAAAAAAGGAACTGATTGAAACCATTTGTGAAACATTCAAAATAAATGTTAACAAGCTGATTTGAAAAAGACGTGCAGGCATTATTTGGAACTATTTAATAAAATAAAGCAAAACAAAACCATTATTTGTAAACACCCACCAAAACTGATGCTCACCAGGCTTCAGTCACAGCAGACAGACTACAGAAGGCCTGATGACAGACTCAATGTGAACTGTCTCTTTAATGACGGATTCACAAGGGAGGGGGAACACTCATTATATCAAAAAAGATTTGAGTTGGGTGTTCTTTAATCCGATAATTGGCCAAATATAAAAGAGAAAGCCAGAGAGAGAGAGAGAGAGAGAGAGAGAATGTGTGAGAGGGAGAAAGACGTGAGAGAAGCAGAAAAAGAGAAAAAAAGAACTCGATAGGCTGAGTAGATAGAGATGAAAATGAATAGGACACCATAGAGAGATCAGAGAGTGGGAAAGAGAGAGTGAGCTGCTGAAGTGATGGACTGAAAGAAAAGCCCTTGTGGGGATTGTGTGCTCCCCTTCTTTGAAAGTTTGCGTGAGGCAGTCCGGGGCCGTTTTTCCACTTGAACGCTTTCGGTCTGAACTGTAAAACCGAGACGACATTCCCTCATTAGTCCCGCCGCCCTGCCAACCACATGGCCATTTAGTGTACCCAGAATCCCATTGTTTGAATTGTAGAGGTTATGTCAAAGGTTGCCCAAAATATTGATGAAATTTTCCATGAAGGACTAAGACTGCGAGAGGCAGGGGTACAGGTTGGAGGTAACAACACAGCTGTATATCGACAAACACTGGAGACCTTCTGTGTACACATTATGATGTTCTTAGGGCCCTATGAAATCTGTTTTATTTTCTTCCAAATTCCACTTTTTTCGGTTTTCATTTTTCTGGATTAACTTTTTTCCATTTTAATTTTTCTGGACTCTGTTTTCATGGTTAAATTAAAATAGTATTAATCAAAAAGCATGCCTAATTAATTTTTAGGGACCAATTTAAATAAGTCACATTTCAAGTAATTGCGTAATTAATTCTCATATAGTATTTTCAAAAAGTTTTGGAATATTTGTCCTCTCCCCAATACCGAAACACAGTAATAATAATTTAATTAGAAGGGTTACATTGGCCTATTAAGATTTTGCTTACATCTACATTGTAAATATATTTTTTTGCTATTTTGTTATTTTTTTCAGAGCTAAATCAATAACAATTACATTTTTAACAATATTTCAAGTGTAATTTATGAGATTTGTTGTATTTTGAATCCAATTTTTCTTTGTAAAAGGTAAAAAGTTGACCATACTGATTTCAAAGTTAAGGATTCATTATATGAATATTTGAATATACATTGAACCAAAAACTATCATAACATCTTAGTTGGTAATTCATTAGTTTGAATATACATTGAACCAAAATCTATCATAACATCTTAGTTGATAATTCAGTATACTTTATTTTTGACAAAACATCCCATGTTTCGGTCGTGACTGCACATTTTCGGTAGTGACAGTAATGCTTTGGTAGCGACCACATTACATTACAGAATCTTAACTTTCTGTAATACTAAACCACTTCTGCATACTAAAACAATACTAAAACATACTAAAATACAAAACAAAAATTTTGTTTATTTACCCCAAATATGAGGATTATGTGTTCCCTTTTGTCACTACCGAAACAATGATGGCATGTTTTGGACGTGATATGTAAAAACTCCCAAAAAAGTGTGCTTACTTGCAGAAAAAATGTGTTCGGTAGTGACGTTTCTTAGAGTTACACACTGATTTTTGTAGACTTTGGAACACATTTGCCACACAATGCAGGGCTCTACAGTGCGACCATTTCCGTTGCATTTGCGACTGAAAACTACTGCGTGCGACTATGAAATAATATTTAGGAGCACCTGTGCGACTGACCTGATCAGCATATTTGCGGTTGTGCTCAGGGAACTTCAAAGGTTCTAACGTACTTACGTGTTTCTGCAGCGTTGAGTAATGTATCACAGACATATCCTCTCATTATAACAAACAAAGTGTTGACAGGGTGTAAATATTCATTGTGCAGTGTAGAGAGCTTCGTCGATTATAATGGAGTTTTGTGAGATCGCGATGAACTAAGACGAGTGACATATTTTAATGATCATTAAGGGAGTTTGCAAATGTGATACTGATTTAATACAACAATTCATTAAACAAGAAGTTAATATTAAGTGACTTAGGCTATATTGTCTGACAACAACACAATTGCCTTATTTTGCTCTATTTCATCAACGAAAATAGTTGATTCAATTACCCATTCATAAACACAGTCACGTACTTTCACCTACTTCAGTCGTTCGAAGGAATCAATTGAATGAATGATTCAGTGATAAAATCAGTGATTTGCCGCCACCTGCTGGCAGTTTTAGTTTAATTTTTAAAGTATATTTTCTGTTATTTAAATCATTTAATATTTCTATATTCAAAATGTTATATTTAAAACATTAACCTCAACGTGAATTTATGAATTTAATTGTGCTCATGCGACCTCTGAGCCTCATTAAACGTCTGAAAATACACATACAAGCCACTTGTGTGTTCTTCTGTGCCAACTCTGTAGCACAAATGTTTTTCTTAAATACTGATTTCATTTGATTGGTAAATTATTCTTATTCTACTTCGTCACATAAATATTCCTGATCATAAATGTAGGGGTGTAATTTCATTCTCAGTCAAAGGACTAAAACGTTTTTTTGGTATAGTGACATGAAAATGCGGGACACATTTTTTTTTTTTACATAAAGTTTCATAATTTACAAAGAAAATATAAAATAAATATATTTTTTTGAACTTCACTTTTTAAAAGAATCAAAAAGATACTTTTTAAAACAACAATGGAAAAAAATAAAAATAATAATTTCAATATTTTCATAAGTTGAAATTTAGGGGTTAGGGTTAGGGTTCGGGACAGCCACTTCCCAATTAAAAGTACCCAATAAATGAAGATTTTACATACATTAAGCTTACTAATATTTTAAATATTATTGTGGGTTTCAATAGACAAAAGAAGGATCTAGAAAACATCTAAGATTTTAATACTTAAATGCTTTTTAAATGTGTTTTTTGGTTGTGGGACAGCAGTTTGGACCAATTCTGTAGAATGGCCCATATATGACTAGTTATTTTCCCAAATTAAATGGTTAAATGCTCATGAAGTGCAGAGGCTGAAAATACTGCAAGCGTCACAGTACGAAATGGCCATTCATTCACACAGAGACATGCAGAACATGTAGGATTCATATTTAAATAGTCTTTTGAGGCTTAATATTCACAGACACTACTTTAGATTTTTTCATTCAAAACCTAGAGTAAATTCAATTTTTATGACTGGATTTCACAAAGGCTCATTTCACTTTTCATCACTCATAATAATACTCTCTCTTCCTTCAAACACACACACACGGGTCTGTTAATTTAAAGTTTAGACCCAGCCTTGTGCATGGTGATTGACTTGGACAGAGATTGCGCTTAAAAAGCAGACTCTTTTGCAAAAGATCTGCTCATGTGTGCACATCGAAGCTGGCGTGAGTCACACAACATTACTAATACACATCTGACCACCAGCCTCTTGGAAGACTCACAGCGCAGCAAAGAAAGGTGAGCGGATGTTCTAATGCGAAAACATGACAAAACCTCAGGCAAATTGTTTCAATAGCACGATAGCAGCACAGCCTGGCACACAGTTATCCTAAATCTTAACAGATGTTTTTTTTTTTATCACAATTAAGCACTAACATTTATTCTTGGACTAAGAATCTGTTTCAAATGGATATTCACCATATGTACACAATAGTACCAAAGCTAAATCTCAACAAGATAAACACAAAGGTCACAGAGGACCACAGTAATGCTGCTTGGAGTACTTTTTCACATTTCAGGCATGTTTGCTTTAGCAAACCTTTGCCATATTTATTTTGGCAAGTTATTTGCATTTAACCTAAAATGTAGTTAAGGAAAACATACTGAAGATGAGATTGTTGAGAAATCAAACAACTGTCCTGTAATAAAATGATCTGATCTGAATGATCTGAATTCTTTATATATGATTTTTTTTAAATGTATTGAGAAATTATTAAATTAGAGAGGGGTTTAACAGATATTTAAAGTGAGTGAAGGTCATTTTTTTATACTTCTGCCCAAATAATACAAGTAAATTGTGATTTTTTTCTTAATTGTTTTCCATACACTATTTAAAAAAAAAGTTATTTGCTAGACCCTCTTTCATCAGTCTTTACTGATGGCAAAAAGTGAAAATTGTATTCTCAGTATTCACGCACGTGCTCCAGCCACTGGCCCGGGATAACTGCATTTCTCAAATGTTTTTCTTTCTTGTGCTTAACAGATGAACCACAGTTTCCTTACTGCCACTCGTTAAATTATTGTAATGAAGGGTGAGAGAGATTTGAGGATATTACTAGTTGTATTACCCTTCTGACGTCCCATCTGGTTAATCCTGAACTTTCTCACAGATTCACAGCCAAGCAACCAAGATGGGGCTACATAAGTAGATAGATAAATGCACACAAACAAACTTAAATAACAATTAAAGTCAAAATAAATAAACTGTGACATGGCGTTAAATTGCCAGGAATGTCTCCAGATGTTCTCATATGTGTTTCAAATTGTGCTCAAATTTACAAGCTCAAAGTCCAGAGTAATGAGCTGGAGATAAGGTCAGTGAACTGCCAGTTACCATTTTTGTTTGGCATTGGCCTGAAATAAAAACTACTTTCACATTTCATTATTACTAACAAATCGGGTATCTTTGCTAAGCATTGCTTTATGGACTACTATGTAATGTATACATTAATTTCTCAAAATGCGTGTATGCCGTAAACTGGAGTATATGGTGTGTAATTATTAACAAAGATATCTTAATTCGGAGCACTGTGTAACAAATCAGTTCATGTTGGTCCGAAGATAGGCATCGCTTTTTCACATTGGTGCTTCAGTAGCTACAGGTTTCCACTGAGTTCTTATATGTTGGAATGTATTCTTTAAGCGTGTTATTAGCCTACATTACATTTAGTCATTTAGCAGACGCTTTTATCCAAAGCGACTTACAAATGAGGACAATAGAAGCAATCAAAACTAACAAAAGAGCAACAATATGTAGGCCTAAATGCAAATGACAAGTCTCGGTTAGCCTAAACTTAGACTGGGAAGTGCAGTTGTACCGCTTAAATAAAATAGGACGTAGTTGACACCAACGCATTTAAATTACTATCATTGTCATAGAGAGCAAAAATGTCGGTCCGAGCTTACAAGTAGAGACACGCTTTTTTACTGGGAAGTTGTGGATTTGCAGAGCAAATTTTGCCTGCAGCACATGGAAATTCTTCCTGTTTTCTCCCACCCTACGCTCAAGCGTGAAAGAGATGTCTAGTGTTTGCCATTTCAGTGTGATATGCCGCTCACACGTTGTGGGCTATCAGTGTCAGGAATACGCGCTCATAACTTTCACAGCCTGGACACGTACAGTAGCCTACCAGATAGACATGCATGTGCGCTCAGTGAGCATTTCGAATCTCTCATAGACCCGGCTTTGATTAAAACACTTAGAGTCTGTGACTGTGATGGTGAGATCATATAATCGATATCATATTAAGCCTCTTCTCCGACTCCGAGCTGAAATATGAGAAGAATGCCCGTGTCACAAACTTCTTTCCAATCATTCGAACTCGGAGAATCAAAAAGAGACATGATTTAACATCTGGTTTCGAGCTCACACTTTCCGAGACCCGAGTCGAGTCATGCTCCAAACATGACAGCAAATTCGAGCCGATTGCAGAGAGAAATTATGTGTAATAGGAAAAGAGGAATTTCACTATTGATACATAGAGTCATAGGCTACTTCTGCCACCTGACAATTTTTTCGAACTTTAGAGTTAACGTGGAATTTTAGCAGATTTTCCAATTGCACCTTTGAATACGAATACGGATGCATTGTCTCATCATTCTTGTATAAAATAGGTAATTTATTTTTATATTAAATTATATAAAATAATGTAGGCTATTTTATATTTGAGGGATCATGTAAAAAGTTTGCAAAATTGAGACTGTCGATATTTTTTTAAATACATTTTTTTATTAATTTTTTTTTTTTTTACGTTTTATATTTTCTAAATGGTCTAGTCCATACTGAGCTCAATTTTCCTTTAATCTTTTAGCGGTTGCAGTGGAGTATGATTAAACAGTTGTGTTCACATTTTAAACGTAACATCTTCCATAAGCTAAAACAATTGTCTTAAATGGATTAAACAAACTTTTAAGATAAAATATGTTTCATTCAAATAGCTAGATCAGTTAACTGAACAAATAGTTAACGGCAATAGGCCTATTGCTCAAAATACGCCACACACGAGCTCGTTGATGAGGTGGTTAAGGTTTAAATGACTTTAAGAAATACTACATTAAAATAATACAAAATATTTTAGCAGCTAATCAAAATATGTTTAGCTACCAAATAGTTTTTATAAGAACATTAAAAACCCCCACAACAGCTAAAAGGGTAAAGGTAAAATGAGCTGCTAAAATGAATAAATGTATTTTATTGAAGAACATCGCAGATTTTGGTTGCAAAAAAGTGCAGGGAAATTCGCACATATAACCTATTGCCCATATAATATATAGCACCTGTTGTCCTAAAATCAACAATGCATGTCGTAATTTAAATTATTGTAAACAATCAAAAATTAAAACATTTTTTATTTTTAATAAATACAAAGCCTCTTAATTTTCTATTAGAGTTTTCATCTCTGCGAGATGAACTAAATAAGTCACTGGAAACAAGAATGCCACACAGGCGCGAAACCTGTTAAATAATGTCATTTAGATGTTTAATATTATCCAAATTGATGTTGAAGAGCACAATATAACATTATTTAGTTAGCGTTTAAGTCGAACGCAATGCTCTTTTCTTTTCTTTCTTTTTTACATTTTTTTTTTACACAATATAGCCTATATTTTGTGTAAAATAATTAGGTAAGTCTTATATAGCTGTCAATGAAAACTGAACACAATGAATGTAGCCATGCCATTCAAAACGTCAGTGTGTCTGTGTGTGGGCGTGTGTATCAAAATGTGTGTATATTTAAATGAAACTGGTCAGTGAGTCAGTGAGTGATCTCCTTACATTATTAAGGGATTCCACCTGTCACTAATCTCTTTAAAAGGTTGAACGAAAAAAATTTTAAAAATCTGGATCACCGAAACCATTCTGCACAGTCTAAATATACCGAAAAATTGGCAAACATCCCCAACAACATGAAAGGCGCGAGTGATTTAGCTATGCCAGCCACTTACACCTCAGAGGCCCTCCAGAACGCCATAAAAGCAGCGGATGCCTATAACATCGGAACCAGCCCCAAAACCTTACATCACTTCCAGCGCCTCTCATTAACAATAAGCCAAAGCTTAAATAACTCCCGTTTTCAATTCCACAAAGTTTTTTTTCCCTGTTATAATTACCTCACTCTATCATCCAAGTGAAATTGCAAGCCTGAAAAGTTTGATTAACCCTTCCTTTTCATTTTTCACTTTTTGCTCAGCAGATGTTTCGGTGCAAATGTGATCTGCACATGGCAAATAAGTTCCTGAAACCAATTATATCCGATGACATAAATAACTCCCATAAAATCTCAGGTCGTCTAATTGTAGTTGTAAACTGTAACTAGATAATGTTAATAGCAGATGCCAACATACCATATATTAACTGTATTTCACAGCGCGTATTCATTGAAACTTTTGGCGTGGAAAACCGATCCCAAATGATAGGCCACGACTATTGGCTGCGAGACCGCCGTGCAACCGAAATCTTTAGGGGGGAAATGAAACGGGAAAAGTTCTTTTTAAAATGCGTGTGGTCGAAAGCTTTATTCTGACTGTAACTGTACTGATTCAAATTTGAGAAGAGTTTTAAAAAAAGGAACAGAGATGGCGAATGGCAGGTCTGTGACATACATAGCAGGCAATTGTTAACTTGAATTCAGGTTGATCCAGTCATATTAAATCATATTTGGACTTGAATAAAACCACTTTACAGATGTTACAGATATGTTTTATCATTTTAGATTACCTGACATTTATTTACAGTGCAGACTTGCAAAAGTATAATATAAAATATAATATATAAATTAGATAAATAATATATACATTATTATTATTATTTATTTGATCTATTTTATTTTTTATTGAGTAGCTATACGGAACACTCAATAAATGTGAATCTTTGTTTCTCTGATTTTTAGGATCATTTAGATTGCATTACAGCCTACAGTCAGTCCCCTTAAAATACCATTGAAGTCTTTCCTACGGGGTCATGTTTTCTGAGTAAACAAGGTCTCTGTATTATTTATGTACTATTGAGGATTAAGTCAAAGGATTAAACGCAGGAGTTTGACCCGAAGGGCCAGTCGACCCTGCCAGAGGAAAAATACTTCAAACGTCCACCAAAAGCAGGTCCCCTCTTAACGATATTTCTCACAATGGAGTTATGATAATATTTTTCTTCCAGATTTTCAGGCGCTTTCGCTGCACACAGATCGAAACTATTTGCGAGGAAATCCCAGAGTGGTGCTTTGAATGATGAGGGTTTTTCTCCAGTGCTGTCCTACAAATCCCAATTAAAATCACTTACATTTGATCTCTTCCAAATATGTTTTTATATACCTGCATTCGGAAAGCAACCGTAGGCTATTTATTAGCTATTGAACAATAATATAACATAGTTGGCGTGATCTGAACAAGTAGTCTAAAGTACATTTTTGTGATCTTTTAAAATACATTGCCATACATTAATGTTAGGACTAAATGTTTTAAAATCGTTAAGAGCTTTTATTTTAGACTTTGGGTTCTTTCCTTCACATCTTTACTTCGTACACACACACACACACACACACACACACACACACACACACAGGTTTGTTTTTGTGAAAAGTGGGGACATCCCATAGGCGTAATGGTTTTTATACTGTACAGACCGTATATTCTATTGCCCTACACCAACCCTACCCCTAAACCTACCCCTTACAGGAGACTTTGTGCTATTTCAGATTTCCAATACACTCCATTCTGTGTGATTTATAAGCGTTTTGAAAAGTGGGGACATGGGGTAATGTCCTGAAAAGTCACCTTCTCCTTGTAATACCTATGCCATACCTTTGTATATACCTTTGTGTTTGACATTATACAAATTTATGTCCTAATTTGTCACAAAAACGCGCGCGCACACACACACACACACACACATAGGCTATATGTAGCCCCTCAAGAGGCTAACAGGAGCAAAGGAAATGCAGCCACTTGAACTTATAGTCAGCGAATAAGCTTTCGGAAAGGTGATGTCAGACTTTCTCCACATGAGTAATTAACCTGTCGCGCTCTCAAAAGGCGGGCTCCGTACTTTGATTAGCTAACCGTCATCAGATCACCTCCACCTCCTTCGCTTTCTCCTTGTCGAATAAGCACTTATGTCCCCATACTTATTCTTTCAGACCAACCCATCGCCAATTAACACCTAGGCCACCGTTAATGAGACAGTGGAACCTTCCACTCCAAAACTTTTCAGGCGTCCGAACATTCAAGAGGCCGCCCTCAAACCAGCGTTCTTTGCCGTGTGGGTTCTATTGACGCGACTTCAACCAAAACACTTCAACCAAGACCCTGAGAGGATGCTCGAGAGGTAAAAGGGAAGAGGATATTTGAGGCTTCATTTCAACGCTGTTATCTACAGCCCACATACATAGACTAGCTTCAGAGACAGACCTAGCTAGGTTTCCTGATAAAGTTGCAAATCATGCTCCTAAATCATTTTAAAAAACATTGCGCTTTATTTTATGATGGAGTAGTGCCTGTTTACAATATCAACACATAAATCATTCATTATTAGAACTACGGTGCATCTTTACGGGAACTGCCAGGCCCAAAGGTGCTGAACTAGCCAGGGCTGCGTTAGAGCTTAAGAGCGTTTTCTACGAGTCATTTTACGATCGTTCGTTGTTGTTTCACGTGCGTTTCCCCAAAATGCACTTAACACAGTCGCACGTAGCCGTGCTTAAAGTGCTACTTAGGAGTCGCTATCCGTTTGTCAAGTGCTGAAATGTCACCTATAGCAGTGGTTGCCAAACTTTTTCGGCCGGCCCCCCTTTTGTAGAGAAAAATATTTTCAGGCCCCCCTCTCTTTTTTTTTTATTTTTTAGAAAGTCTCTTATGTTCACCAATGCTGCATTTATTTATTAAAAATACAGTAAACACTGTAATATTGTGAAATGTGTCCATTTAAAATATCTATTTGAATGTTTTAACATACTGTATTCCTGTGATCAAAGCTGAATTTTCAGCATCATTACTGCAGTCTTCAGTGTCACATAATCTTTCAGAAATCATTTTAATATGCTGATTTGCTGCTCAGTAACAAATTCTGATTATTTTAATGCTGAAAACAGTTGTGCTGCTTCATATCTTTGAGGAAACTATTTTTTCATGATTCTCTTATGAATATGTGCATGCACCCTCTCAGACATGATCTTGATTGCAATCTTGATAGCAAAATTATATTTATGATTTGAAATATTGTGATTAACATAGTATTACTAGCCTACTTGCCGTCTTAACTTGTTCGGCTTCATTACCCACCTTTGTACTGGTGAATCTGAGGGCGAGTGAACATTGCAAATCCAATTGTTCTTTGTGTCAGAGCGCTTTAGTTTGTCAGAAATACAGTGGGGAATCAGTTTACTGTCATGAATTTGTCGTGTGAGTCGTGCTGCATCACTGATAGAACATCGCTGGGTTCTATTTGCTTTTGTCAGGTCACATCGCACAGCTGCCTCTGGTGTAGACACGTTGTTTTGGTATTTGTGAATCTTAAGTATACTCATAATCTGCTTTACGTTTACCTGGCACTGCAAGTCCTTTCACAAACTTGTAACTTACATGCTCAGAGCAAAACCACGCATCATTCATTTATATTTCTACATGGCCCCCTGCAATACAACTCTGATTCTTCAATCGCGCCATCTAGTGGTCTGTTATTGATACAACCACAACTGCTACAACTGATAAGGAGCGCTCAAGCTAATTAAAATATATCAAATTAATATTTTGCGTTAAGTTATTTACTTATCAGGCAATGATAAGCGGGAAATTTACGCAGTGCAGTCTTTATCACCCTGCAGAGATTTATTTGCAAAATAATCTGCTGACTGTACATTATCCCTCAGCCTTGCCG
>NW_015505394.1:2268738-2322655 GCF_001515645.1 Sinocyclocheilus grahami | reverse complement strand
ATATATATATATATATGTGTATATATATATATATATATATATATATATATATATATATATATATATACACACGCACTATATTACAATATTATATTATATTATATTGTATTATATTATACATATAATATTATACTTTACATAATAATATATAATATACTTGGTTGGGAACCACTGCTTTATAGTGTATAATATATATATAGAGAGAGAGACGTTATTTCCGGGTGCAATACATTGCTGGTTTTCGTTCAAGTCAGCAAGTCATTGACAGATTTTTTCTCACAGTCTTTGAAGCAAATTTCCTACATTATTTATTTTATTCATTTTTTTGATCAGTCATTTAATTTAGATGTGTATTTCTATTTTTTCTGCCCTTTTTAATTATTTCATTTATAAATTCATTTAAAAAACGAGTAATAAAGTGTACAATAAAGTACAATCAAATCCTTATATTATAATCACATTGCACTTGACTAAAGTTAAAGGTGTAATCTGCCGATTGTCCTGCAGGTGACTGCATAAATCTGTCTTTTTACGATGCACTTAGGGCTTTACGATTACTCCAGAGCACTCGTAGATCTACGGTAAATTTTCAAGTGCTACTTAAGTTACGATGCTTTTGGGAAAGAGACCGTAATATTAAGATCAGTCGTACGATCGTTTTTACGAACTTCTTAGGCTTACGAAGCTTTTGGGAAACGCAGCCCAGTATGTTTACGATCTTAAAAATAAAGGTTCTTTATTGTCATCTATAGTTCAACAAAGAACCCTTAACATTCGTGAAACCTTTCAGTTGCACAAAAGGTACTTTATAGTAGGAAGAAATGTTCTTTAGAGTTTGAAAATGGGTTTCACACTAAGAAAAGATGGTTCTTTTAAGCAATGTTCTCTGAAAGGTTCTTTTGGGAACCAAAATTGGTTATGGCATCACTGTGAAAACTGCCACTTGGAATCTTTATTTTTAAGAGAAGTTTACTTAAACAATAGAACTATACTAAAATATATTAAGCCTTCTGTCATTTTAGGTATACTGTGGGGTCCAGAGGTTTGTGACACTAGTGAAATACTAATAAAAATAACCCCAGATTTGAAATGTGGTCAACAGGATTTTATCCTGTGATCAGCAGCTGCGACAGCTGCAAGTGTATCTAGCCAGAATGAGCCAGTAGCCAGTATGAGAGAGAGAGAGAGAGACAGTGACTAGTGTGAAAGGTGCATGAGCTATATGTAAACGGTCATGCCTGCATATGTTTTACATTACAGTCTTGATTTCCCTGCAGACTAATAGACCACACCTGTGCTTTAAATAACCATACGTTTTTTAATTTCTTGGATTCTCAACAATGGCACGAAGATTTTTGCACCATCACTGTAATAACAGTATACACTATTCTTCTGAACCAATTTTGATCACACAATACTGAGGACAAAAAACTTAAAAGTGATCTTGAATGAATTTCAGCTTCTCACTGAACATACCAAAATACAAAGACCTTAAATGGCAAGTTTTGATTTGAGCTGTATTAACTGCATTCCACAAAATAAAGCAGATATGATAACCATACACTCACACACACACACAAACACTAAGGCAGCTGGTACCACAACAGAAAAAGAGAGGGAGAACAGTAAAAATATGTTTTTTTGTTTTCAGTGAGGATTTCTAAAGCGATAGAATTTTGTAAAAAAAAATATCTCTACTGTTGCAGTAAATCGTCTCAGGTTACATATGTAACCATGGTTCCCTGAGTAGGGAATGAGACACTGCAGTCCTCTAGGGGTCGCTATGGGGAACGCCTCGTCATGACCCGTGTCTGAAGCATACATTGAAAAAACACCAACAACACGTTGGCCGGTGACAGCCATGACGTCACTACTGGTGCGACTATAGTATAAATAGGTGCCGGGAGAACACCCAGGTGGGGTGCCCAAGGCGGAACCGGGGTTTTAAACCACTCAGAAAGAGCACGAAGCTGCTGCGCGTATCTCTTACCATACAGGATTCTAGAAAAGAACGCAGAGTACTAGTGTGTGAACTTACCACAGTGTGGATTTTAGAAAGTGTACAAAGACTTCACATGCACACTTACCATAACATGGATTTTTTTTAAATAAGGGCCTAATTCGCCTGATGCTGCTGGTTCCAGGTGCTCTGGAAAAACAGAGAACTCAACTTCTCATGTGAGAGGAGAACTCCAAATTCAGAGGAGTTGTGTGCTCATTCCAGGTAACCCTTCAATAAAAGGGGAGCACTGCTCAACACTACCACGAGAATAGCCCATGGAGCGAGGAATCCAGCTCCTCAGAAATAAATAAACGCTCTAAAGAAAGTACCATGCTCACAATAACCCTCAATGGTGAGAGGAGCGATGCTTCCAGAGTGTGTCAACAGAGACACACTAGATGAGTGGAGCCCAAGGTACCGGGGTCTAAACCAACTCAGAGAAAGGGAACGAGGTTAATAATGCGTAACCCTTACCATACAGGATTTCAGACAAATGAGCAAAGCATAGCGTGCACACATACCACTTATGTGGATTTTAGAAAGTGGGCAAAGCATAACATGCACACTTACCAGCTATGTGGATTTTTAGAAAGTGCGCAAAGCTTAACGTGTGCACTTACCATAGTATGGATTTAAGAGTTTTCCAAGCATCTGCTCACAGATACCCAGAAGTACTGGGCCAAACGGGAGAGGCAAGCTCAAATACAACCCTCTAAGGTGAGGGGAGCACTGCCCGAGACAGCATTACACAAGAAGGTTCTCACAAATGCCACCTATACTTCCCGCTCGATGCCTCAGCAAGAGGGGATATCCTGGTGATCGGGAGGCCCCTCAGGGCGACCTTGATACGGTAAACCAGACAGGGCAGCCTGAAAGCATAAGCCCAGCCCGGACGTTCAGGTGCCGTGCCGGGGGCCTGATGATCAAGAAGGCTCCCGCAGAAGCCTGTGACCTGGCCGCATGAAACCCCGAAACCCGGCTTATCGTACTATCTGGACCTATATCGACGAGTGAAATAAACACTGCAAGTCGAGCACCCAGTTTCTGAATCCAGCAGAGGGGGTGCTCACCGAGGACCTACCCTAGACCTACCATCACGACGAGGCGTTCCCCATAGCAACCCCTAGAGGACGCAGTTCGAAGTTCCCATGAAAGGGAACTGTTTCATTGCCTATGTCAAGGGTAGGCAAGTTCGGTCCTAGAGAGCCGCAGTCCTGCAGAGTTCAGCTCCAACCCTAATCAAACACACCTGAACAAGCTAATCAATGTCTTCAGGATTACTAAGGCTATAGGCAGGTGAGTTTTGTTTTCAGGGTTGGCGCTGAACTCTGCAGGACTGCGGCTCTCTAGGACCGAACTTGCCAACCCCTGGCCTATGTTGTGTGTTACTGGAAAACCACAGTGATAAAAATTATTATACAGAAACTGGAAAGAATCCTGGATACAGTGGTCTAATGTGTGGTTGTGTGTGTTTACATCACAGCAAACACATACAGCACAAAAGCAGATAAACAACAACATCAGGCTGTTCGCTTCTCACGCAAGATGTCGAGTGATTCAGGACTTCTGGCAATCTGTGAATAATCTGTCCATTAATGGAGGGGAGATACTGATGATGTGCTTAAGAGCTTGGGTTTCAGTACAAAACTGGAGGCATTCAAACATTTCACAAAGCACAAGAAAATAAATCATTCAGCCATTTATACAAACAGTTACAGAGGTATTCCAACACACGGGAACAAAACAGGATTACACTTGATTCCTTTGAATGTTTCTTTACTTGTCTCCCTGTTTCTACCTTAAACACACTTACATACCTGGAAAGAGATGAAACCCCATCAGTATTCAGGAGGATGTGACTCAACAAGAGAAGATTCACACTCAAGAGCACATCAAATGAGAAGGGAGGGCAGTCTACCTTATTTTCTGGCAAGCACAGAGAAAATTACATTAAGGAAAAAAGCATTTTTAGGCACACAGTACAAGTAGTACCTATTTTAAGGTAAATATTTTAAGTTGTAACCAAACCAAGTAAAATGCAGTAAAATCAGAACATCTGGGAAATCCAATATGAGGGAAATCTCACATTTGGAATTTCCTATAAGTGCTTTTCACTTACAGTCAAATGTTTTGACATATATTTTACTCAATTTATGTTTATCATGATCATAAAATTCCATATCTAAATGCTAAAGCTTAAAGCCAGAAAATTATTTTCTATAAAAATACAAACTGCAAATGAGTTTCTTCAAAAAAGTAACAATTTGAACTGTGTAGTGAAAAAACGAGCAAATCAGTGGTTTGTTGCCAGCAATCATCATTGGTTTTAACCACACAGCAACTCTTTGGTTTCATAATGTCAATCATTGCTTGGGTAGCTTTGAGTAAGTGGAAGTGGAAAAAAATGTGGCAATAAACCAAATGACACACTTCATAACAACACTACAAACACACACACACACAAACACACACACACAATGCAAACATGTTGTTTCTTTGTGTTTTGGAACCTCAGAGTCTGGACTTTGAAATACAATAAACCTGCACTTCATTGTTCAAATATATTCAGATTTTATCATGCCTTTAACATTTATCTGCAAAATTCCTTTTCATATTATTTTTTTATTTTCACAAACCAATCTTTCACTTTTTTCCTCTGAATGACATTTTTTCCTATTACTTTTTACCATTTAAGGCATCTTTACACAGGTGATTTCAGGCTCCTCTGAGGAGCTCTGTGTCTGCTTCAAATTAAAGATGCAACGCCACATAAAATATGCAAGTCTGACCCATCTTAGTCCCTTATCAAAGGTGGTTCTGATGCTGCTTTGGTTCTGTGTAAATGAATTGCAGCATCAGAGCAGCCTTAAACTGGATGCTCATCATTTTTCATTTCATGTTTCTATACTCATTAATGCAATAAATCAATAAAACAATGTCAGCAATAGTAATATCTGGTTAAATGCAACATTAAACAGTCTGTGTAAATGCACATAGTGTGCTATATATGCCATTTAGGCATTTCAATGCAAGGACAGGCAGACACAAAATAAGATTTCCCTCCAAACATTTTGCACCCGGGATATTTATATTTTAGAGATGTTTTATGCTCTTCAAAAGTTTGCATCCCCCTCAGAGCATGTGATTATATTTAATATATAATTTAGAAAAACGGTTTGCCACACACATTCAAAACACTCTCAGAATGCTTTCAAAACATTTCCTCACTCTGTGGTTCCTCTCTCTATGTGATTAACGAGTTTTTATCTATTTAAGAACATATTAGAGTGTCTTTTTCGAGCAAACTTGATAAATATCTTGTTTCTTAAACATGCATTATTGTTCCTAGTTACACCATGAAGGAGAAAACTGCTCTTGGAAATTGGTTTATGTTACGGTCGGAGAACTAACGCCATTCTCTGGTGTGGGGCTCCCCCAACCACACACACACACACACACACACACACACACACACTTAAGAGATCTGAGATGGGATCATAAGTACTGAACACTTTGCAGACCTCCAATTTTCTCGGTGATTTGCTAACTTGAGAAAGCCTAAGCCGGGTGAAGGATGGTGGCCAGCTTCACGCTGCAGCGATAATCATGTTTTTGCAGAGGGTTGAATGTGTAGCAAATTTGGGGCTGAAAAGGTGATTCAAGAGAAAAAGAGTTTCAACACCATCACAAACCCCACATACGCAGGGTAATGTAAATCACAGATGTACCTTACCTTTGAAAATGAAATTACATAGGGTTCAGGGAGAGTTCTGTAGAACATTCACTCTCAATTAACATGTAAACGCTTAGTCAAACTTGTACAACAAGAGACATCACATATTCTCTCTCTTCCGGTTGAAAGGAATGACCACATTAGCAACTCTGTCTCTGTTTTCTTCCTCACCAACTCTTCCAGTGCTTTTTTTTATGAACCTTGAAGGCCATGTTTAGTAACAGAACTTGGGAGCAAATATATATATACCTTAAAAGAGATGGCAAGAATAGAGTAAAACCCATGACATAATTTGTGCAATCTAAACCATGAGAAGTTACAATATGTCCAAATAATATGTATGGCACATTTATATTAACTTGCATGTTAAATCATACAAAAAAAGAAAAACCCAAAGCTAAACCTAACTATAAAGCCCTACCCCTAAATTTTACCACGATTTTACCATGATTGTAAAAAAAAAAAAAGAAGTACAATATTATACGACATCGCCGGCAAAAAAGTGGAATGAGTGAGATGGGTGCTGTCACAAAAGAAAAAAGGAATCTAAAATATGTACCGGTTTTAAGCTTTTCAAATGCAAGGAAAGCGCAAATAGTTAAAATTCAAATAGTTTATTATTAATTTAAATATATTTAAATAATTATCATACCTATTTGACATTACAGAAAAGACTGCAGAATTTCACAATGAAGGAAAAATGGATGCATGTTGTATTTTTGAAACACATTTTTACTCTAATCTAAACTTTTTGACCCAGAAGTGAAGGCTACATGTTTTATTCACAAACAAAACAATCATGACAGCTGGCGCTTGTCAAATTGAAAGTACATCAAAGAATCTCGTTAATGGCCTGCTAAAATGTTTTACATTTTTCAACAGCAGCAAATGGCAGCCATGACACATAGCTTGTGCCTGGGGCTGCTCTCAAGGTACGCTCTCCTTCGCTTGAACACTTTCTCTCACACACAGGATTGATGACTGGGACTATGTCTTATTGAACTCGGTGTCCCGAGAAACACTGGGTTTATAATGATCTTGGTAATGGGCTCCCTTGTCTCTGATTTCACACACACAGACCTAAGTGCTCCTTTTTGGGGAAACACATGAAGGGTTAATGTTCTCAACGAAAACAGTCTAAATATCTTTCCTCTGTTCCTCAAAAGGTTAAATCTTTTGTAATCAAAGCCAATAGAACTGAATACCACCCTCACCTAAAACAATAAACACACACATACACATACACACACATTCACACACTCAAACAGTCAGGATCAAAAAAGGCAGGGCCATGCTGCACCTTAAGCTGCAATAATAAAGCAAGCTGCCGTTGAGTCCGGACCTGGGTTACTCATATTTTCCTATTTGATTAAGCCAATAGATCATCCCGTTACAGAGACACACACAGATGGTTGGAATTTCTGAAATAAATTACATCAAGACAGGAAGCTCTTTCTGCTTCTACTCAACATACATACATACAAACACACACACACACACACACACACACACACACACACACAAATAAGCCAGTTAAGACATAAATAGTAACTGATCCTATACACTCTGCTGAGCACTAGGGATGCACCAATATTCAAATAATACCGTTACCAATACCAATAATTAATTTAATTAAAATACTATAAATTTTATAGTATTTTGTGTCAATAATATTATATATAAACAATCATTTTAAATGCAATCAAAACATTATAATGTATAGTATGAAATTATTAAGAAAATAATGTAAATATATATCAAATATCAATATATGTATACTTTCTGTTTTTCTACACCAAATAATTTTTCAGTGTATAACAACGCTATATGCATGGCGATATACAGTTTAACTTTAAAAAAGGAATAGAAGGTAATTCAAATGTAAAAATAAAGGAAATTAAATATTAATAAATTAAATATTACATACCAAATATGGCAAGATGCACATACATCATGGGCCTATTCAGCAATACTCAGAAAGTTGTCTGTGTTTGTTGGGAATGGTCAAGTGTTGTGCACACTGGCAAAGACTGCCTAAACATAAAGAAAACACAGTTATACATACATCACACTTAATTCCAGACAATAATCTAACATTCAGAATACTTGTGTTCTATCAAAGCCATATATTAGCACCTACTGCTATTTATTTTCAACCACATGTTTTTCCTGAAAGTCGCCTGCTTTATGTCAGGCACCGAGCCGATGCAACAGGCCTGCGTGGTGCCACTGCTCTGGTTTATTACTGCTGAGGTCTATCAATCTAATTCTCATCAACTTTCATTAAACATCAACATAACTATCAATCTCACTGATTCATTGTGAGGAAACCAGCTTCCATTGACATACTGCATAATCAAGACGTATGTGTGAATGCGCACATGTGCAAGTGTGTGTGAGTGTTTTTTAAGGCTGCAGGTGTCGGTGTGGGTGGGCTGATGTGTGGCTAGAGGTGGCCTCTTTGAGAGCTGTCCCTGGTGAGGTTAATATCTCTTTCCCATCTTTCCCCCAGGTCCCTCTAAATATCACGGCTTTCCCTCATCTAAGCCCTGTGCAGAGCTGGGGACCCTCACTTATAAAATTACAAGCACTTGAAAAGATCTAATGTGCTTTTAATTGAGTCTCTCCATTCAGAGGAGAAGAAGGAAAGGGAGAGAGGGAGTGAGTGGGGGACGGGCCTGGAGTGTTTCATATTACAATAGAGAACGAATGCATTCGTCTCACAAAACAAGCGTATGCGCTGTAACCTTCCTGACACAAGGAAGGTGGAAAGGGAAGTGAGGAGGGGGGTCTGTTGAATGGGACACACACACACCAGGAGAACTTCAAACAGACTCTGGCTTCTGTGAACGAAGTGATGTAGTCTTGAAATTGCTATGTTTTCATTTTCTTTCACTTTTTCCGCTTCTGCCTCTTTTCAAATGAGTTAAAGGATTCTATGCAACATCAAACAGAGAGTCATGATTGCTCACCATACAAACAAAACATAGCGTAACTGCTACAATCAAACACAGACCTAGCTACTCTCGCTATTGCTCATGGAGAAAATTTCCCTAACGCACTCTTTCCATTAAGGAGGAAGCGAGGATTAACCTACAGACTGTATTCCTACAGCACGAGGGCACACTGGGTAAATGGAGACCAATCATACAATCACAGGCTCCCAGTTAGTTCTATAGTAACAATGCTGTGCATTTTTTAACCTGTCGACCCATAACTCATAAACGTGTGTGAATACCTCTCAAAAACACTTGGTGGGTCCAAAGGCTAAAGACATAAATCTCTGTTTACTTTACTATGGCCCCTCCGTGCCAGAGGGATTTGTGCCGAGGCCCCTTTGTGGGAAAACAAGAACACAATGACCCAATGAATCCCCGCTGAGGAGGGCACACAGAGCTAGTCCAGAACACCAGACAGCTACCCGCTACATACCTGCCTACCCTGTAACAAAACACAGATACCTACAAACACAGTTATGGGATTTAAAATGTTACAGTTAACAGAGGTGTACCTAATATTTGATTTAGAATTGGCTTTATACAAACATATACAAAGAAAAATATGAAAGTATAGTTTAAAACATATCAATTTAATCCTGTGTAACCTTAATGTAACAAGTCATGCATACATGCGAGTGTACACATTTTCAGTACTATTTAATATAACAGTTTATTTAATAATTATTATAAACATTTAATTAGATTTTATTTAATTAAACTATTTCATTGTTATTTAGATCATCTTTAATTTTATTTATTTATTTACAAAAAGCATTACTTTTTGGTATAGTCACATTACATTTAACAAACCTGAACTAACAAAATAAATGAACAGATTTTAGTAAAAAAATAAAAAAATAAAAAGAAGAGGGGTATTCAAGTTATTGTATGTATGAATTGCATTTTTTTATTTAGTATTACAAAATTGCATTTTAATTAGTCAATCAAGTCATTGATCAGTATAAATATATATTTATATCTACTTTTTTCAAACTGTCTAAAATGTTATTAGTAAAACACAAATAATAGCCAATAAATTATGTGCATAGTTGTCAATCCTTGCCCACCCACTGGGTTTACTATAGCACTGCTAACCGATTACAACGGCTCGAGCTAATTAGCCTTTTCAGAGATTTTACGAATTCATACAAAAATGAGTTTTAAACTTGTGTGCACATGTTTTATGGCATATACTCCCTAGAACACACAGACACACTCCATGTCTTGGCAGCTGAATGCCCTCTGAAGTTGGGCTGCAAACAATAGACTCTCCAATCCTGTGCAGCAAAAGCTCTGTTTGGGTGGTGCTCACTTAGCAACGCCAACATGTGTGCGACAAGATGCAACGACTCATGTCAGAAGATGAGAACACACAGGAACAGGAGTACGGCTGCCACCCAAATGTGCACTGACGTCTCCGTGTGGGAAAGCCAAGGGAATCGTCGAGCAGCTGAGAAGCTTGTGTGAGACTTTCTTGGCAATGATTTCAAACTTCAACCAAGTTTTCCTCCCCCTTAATAAATCGGAAAAATATCTGATTACTAAAAATTGGATAAATGCCTCAATTATGTGTGTGACTGACTCTAACTATAATCTCTCAGTGGCTGTATAAAGAGTTTTATCTTTTGAATATGAACCCTCAGAGCAAGGTTAATCCTTTAATCGAAGAGTATAACCTGATGGATGAATAAGTGTTGACAAGAGATGTGAATGTTTTACCACAAACCCTTTGTCAACCACTTTAAAGAGCAATGAGATAATCCTTCTATTCACAGACAGTCAGTGCCTTTCAGTGTTTCAGGCTGTACCCCCCACACACATTCCCTCTCGCTCTCTCGTGCTCACTGGCTTTCTCGCTCTGTCTGCACGGACAGATTTCGTCATTAACACTTGTGCACATAGAGACAGAAGCTTGGCAGGTGCAGTGACCATGCTGAATCTGTACAGAGATCAGGTCTTGCACCCTGACACCATTATCTGCATTCACAAAGGAGTGCTTAACTCTGTTCTGGGATCAGCGACCCTGAACCTGTTCTAATTAATTTCTGATAAACAATGCATTTTCACTGCCCTGAGATCTGTGGTATGGAGCTTAATCTATTCCATCTAACAAGTGCCCTGGGATCTGTATGTAGAACAGTGATCAGACAGAACAGACCACCAACTCACTGTTAGTCTGGAGCCACTGAACCGGAGTGTGTCTCAGTTGTTCAATGAACCCTTGCCGCAGAGAGAGATATACAGATAGACAGGGGGAAAGAGGTGAATGCATGGCGGTGTGTTAAATATGGCATTACATTTGCAGGGGACTGAAAATACAGTATCTTTCTACAAATCTGAGACATTGCATGCAAATGCAGCTGCATGACTGGGTTTTAGAGACAATCATTACTACCCTCGTAATCGCTATGGGAATCTGCCCTGTGTAACCCTGAATGTGTGTCTCTGGTTGCATTTACACAAGACACGCACATTATGTGAAGAACAATTAAAGAAAAATTGTGCACCACTAATAGCAGGGTTTGGGCTGTGATTTCCCTCCTATGAACATACATGTGCACATTATACACAGGGGTGGTGGTGCACCCTATCTGTTAAAGATTTTGGCTGCTAAGACTGTAGATTTGAACCCCACAAAAGGCCATGATCTATCACTAATGGGTTGTAAAGTTCAGGTTAAATTTACCTATATTTACTTGTATTACACTCATGAAACACATATTATTAAATATCATATTTATCACTTTTGAATGGTAGTGTATATGTAAAAAAAATCAATATATAATATAATTTAAATATTAATAATACAGCATTTTAAACTTTTATACACATTAAACACATTAATGCAAAGTGCACAGAGGGCCACAAAGTCATAGCAGAAACTGAAAAAAATGTGTGAGCTCCAAATAGTGCTAAACTGAGGTATAGTCTAATATAAACATATTTATTCCATATGAATGTGTATGAGAGCAATGTCAAGCATTCAGCTCCTGCATACACAGCTACAGTTACACAAAGCTGCATTAAGTGAGTAAGAGGTTACACTGTTGTCAATCTCCCACACTCACACTCTCACAACCTTGTTAACAGTGTAAGAGCACACTGCTATTGCAGGGAACTTCTCTTGCTTTTGTAGACTGCCATAGGTAGATCAACCAGGTTGCCCTGTTCCACTGCTGAAGGCTTTGACCATCTATTTTGTCTTTCTACCCAATAACTAAATCATCACCACTCCACCCAGTGAGGAACATGCACAAGAGAACAGATCCTCACAAGCACGTGGATGCTTTCTCAATTTATCCTCTGTTGATGGGTGAAACATTACAGCTCATTTGTATAAATAAAAGTTTATTTCATAGACGAAAAGACTGTCATCTTAATATTTTACCTCAAGTGGGTAATTCACCTCTGGAGTGAACCTGCAATACAGACAGTCCACACTGTTATGCCACCAAGCATTCAGATCTGAAGTACCTGTATGATTTTTCTGAAGACTCTTTTATTACCTTTGCCCCTCTCTTTTTCACTCACAAACAAACACAATATGATTTATGATTAGAGGAAACTAGTTACCATAGGGACATTAAGGAAAATAGCTAGTACATTTAAGGGGTTGGATGGTTGTCCAAACAGAAGAGTGTTTTGTGAAGGCAATAAATTATATAGTCTATGTGGTGCAATGTTTCAAACAATGATGATTCAAACCTATCATCTGACCAAGCACTACATAACACATTGTTAACACATTTTGGCAAGCAGAATAGAATAGAATAGAATAGAAGCAAGCATCATGTAGCCTAAGCAAATTTTAAGGCAGAATGTTCTGGTTCAAATGTGTGTTAAGGTCCTTATTATTGACTTTGATATGTATGAATGCCACACAGAGATTTGGCATGGGGAAATAGAACTGGGTTCGGTTCCTATCCAAAACATTTTCATGGCTGCCACACATGCAGCAAAATGCCATAAAAACGATCAAGTTAATCGGCTCCAGACTTAAAACACACACTCACAAAAACAGGGTATGCCTAGTTTAGGAAGAAGACATGAGGACAAAGCCTTCAATTCAGAGGAGCCAGTCCTCACAAGCATACAAAATAGTATAGTAATCAAACTAACAAAACAAAAATGCAACCAATGGATCACCTTTGCGATTTTGTACTATTGCCAGTAACATAGTTTTCTATTTTTCACCTTTTTTTTTTTTGAAGTCAGCAGGTCAGTAACAACAGTAATATCCTTTTAAAATAGTGAAAGCATTGGGAGCAACTTCACAGATGCAGTAATATAAGACTACCAGGAGAAAATGACAGGTGGGCGGGTCTGGGTGTTTCCAGCTCTCTCTGTGTTGGTGGTAAAGTGGAACCTCCCAAATAGCTCAAAAGACTGGTGTGACACTACGTGTGTGTGGGAAGGAAAAATCCATATTTTTTGAATGAGAAGAGTTTATTGTATGTGTGCGCTTAGCCATGTGCATATATTTATCACAACTCCAGTAACTGATGGGGCTATTGATTAATGATATGGTGGATGAAAAGCATCCTGCAACTATAATCACCAAGCATGTACACAAACACACACAGTTATGAAACAGTGAGCGTTGGTGGTCCTTCAGTGACATAGTAAAAGCTGGAAGAGTGTGGAGTGCATGTTACATGTTGGGATGGAGTGACTACCAATGACGGAAGGCCCTTGCTACACATCCTTTATGATGCGCCTCATGTGATGTCTATGAAAAACATATGTGGTCTGGTCAAGAAAAAATATGACTGCTCAAATCACTTGTGGCAATTTTCAGTTGAGTGCAACCCAGCCAAGCATACACACATACAAAGTGACTGGATCTTTTTCTATTTCACACAGACACATACACACCAATGCATCTGCACATCTGGACCACACACACTCACACACACACACTGTCCCCACAGAGATGACAAACTGCCATACTGACCACTCTTGGATTCCTATAATCATACAGCACACAGTGTGATTTACACCCTCACTTTCACTAATGCCACAGAAAGAAAGAGAGAAAGAGAGACAGACTCACACTCAGGATACCAAAGCTTTTTCTCGATGAAGAGAACAATAATATCTAGACCTACAAGGTATAAACTGTTTTATGAGAGAAAAAGATTAAATGGCCTATTGCGTGTCCTAATAAATAAATAAATAAATAGCCAGACCTCATTATTTTGAAATAACAAAGCACTAAAACATTTAATGAAATTACTATACCGAAAGTGGAAAAAATTAATTGCTCGACCAAAGAGAGGCAGAGTGAGAGTCAAATAGTGTGGGAGAAGAGTTACTCCCGCTGGTTAATGTAAATGACAGATGAACTGAAGAATGTCAACGTTCACTCATTAGAAAAGAAGCATTGGGCACCCAGGGTTTTGAGAGGCACGTGCGGGAAAGCAAACAACATTAATCGTCCAAAAGTTCAAAATATCGACTTAAAAACACAAATGTCTATCTTTATTGACACGCTGTCCTATGGGCAGTCAGTAATGATACTGACACAAAACTTGCTTCATGCATGAACGTCACTTGAAATATTAGCTTTCAGCTCAAAAAGATTGAGTAATCGTTAATTGCTCGGTTCAGTGATGAACTTGTCAGACTGAATCAAACCGGCAACTTGACTTTTTGAACTATTCATTAAAGGGTAGCCTGTGCTGTTTCTGTGCCACTAGTGTTATATAGCGGAACTACAAAAATGTTTTCACACAACCTTTGCAAACACCCTTTTAGTGCATAACGCCTCCCTCAACTCAAACAAGTCAGGATAACTGTAGGCTGGAGCAGTGGGCTTGGCGAAAGATTTGGGCGTGCCGAAAGGTAGGGGGCGTGGATAAAGGTCTTTCTCAATGGTTAGGGTTAGGGTAGTAACCAGACCTTCAGACTGACGGCAGAAGGTCAGGAAACATTAGGCTTGTTCATGATGCATCGGCGCTGTGCAGACCGATCAGCGACTTACATTAAAATAACGCGAGAGCGCTTAGACAGTAGACGTCTCGTCTCCTTATGCTTTCGAATCGCTCTCACTGTATATTTTGATGTCAGACACCGATCGGTCTGCACAGAGCCGCTTCAAGTCGAACACACCTATTGGCCGCTTTGAATGGCCAAGAGGCCATATGACTTACAGGTAAAGCAACAGGTAAATCACGTTTCGTTTTGTGTCGCATCATGTCTTGGGGCGTGGAAATGTCCCCACAATAGCAGACCGGTGTGTATAGTAAATCTCTTGGATATATTTGAAAGATTATATGCCGCAAAATTGAGCGTTCATCATCACAGTTGTAAACACGATGGCTTTATAAGTGCTCATCGTCACAGTTGTAAACACGACGGCTTTCTTCTTCCATGAGAGGGTTTGGCATCACTGTATCTTTGTTTCCAGGCGGAAGTTAAAGAACGCGACACACACGTCTCCTGAAAGTCCTGCATAATTCAACCAATCCGATGGCGACTTCTAAACTCCTGAAGTGTTTTCAATTTTGTGTACCATGTGCATCAGATGTTCAGCCAACGGTCTGTGGGCATGACGTCTGAGGCTGAGACTAGGGTTAGGGGTTCGTTTGAGACAGGGGTAGCTGCAGGTCGGAGTAACGGGGGTGGCAAAAGGTGGCGTGCCGAAAGGTGAATGCTACAACAGAAACTAACCACTAATCCTAACCCTAACCAATTAGAAAGAACTTTATCCATGCCCCCTACCTTTCGGCACGCCCTAATCTTTCACCGAGCCCTGATCTTTCACCGAGCCCACTGCTCCAGCCTGCAGTTATCCCTACTTGGTTAGTTTCAGCATTCACCTTTAGGCACACCACCTTTTGTCACGCCCATTACTCCGACCTGCAGCTACCCCACAACACAAACAAAGCTCTTACTAGTCAATAAAAGTGAAGGCATGGATCAACGGGTAAAAGCAGGCTACTTTCAATAAAAGGTCCAAAATATTAGGAATACTTTCAACATTAGAAGTTTAGGTTACCTGTCGTGAAGAAACTATGCAAGTTTGTTGTATCGATTAAAACTCATACATTCCATCAAATTCCTCCATCTTATAAAAACACTGTGTAAATGGTTTCCCTTGTTTTACCCCGTTGTCTGTCTCTGTGTTTTGTCAATTGTTCCATTCCGACTAAACACCCTCTGGCTCAACCTGCTAGCGAAGCCACACCCCAAACTCTCGCTATTGGCTATATATTAAACAGAGCTCTTTAAACAGATTTGTACCGTTCACTTAACATTACATAATCAATTAGATCTCAGTTTGTCTCTTTGTGATAAACTTGGTCGCATGTCCAGAAGCAAATAAATGACCTATCTCACAGTAACATTTGGAGTGAAATGAGTTGACGTGGAAACAGACAGCCTGGGTTCACTAAAAATATAGGGATCTGCCAACAGACTAGGGCAGACCATGAGAAATGTTTTTACTCTGGTTGCATAGGATTTGGTTTGTGTTTTAGCGAAGGCGATGGAGTTCACAGAGCGCTAATTAGCGAAGGAGAGCCGAGAGAGCCACACCGTCATTTATCATGCGACCATTCAGGGGCCAACACTAACGAGCTCTGCCAAAAAAAAAAGAGAAAGAGAAATACCGTCAGATTAATTATTCATTTTGAGGCGTGTTGCAGCAGCATGACCACCACCAGCATTCTCTCTCTCTTTCTGCCTGCTTTGCTTTGCTCCAGCAGTTTATTTGAAAAGGTATGGCCGACTTTCCCGGGCCTACCTCACACTTCCTATCTTAATCCACTTTATTGTGCAAATACAATTTAAAAGTTATTATGTAATTAAAATCATGCTTCACTGCTGAAAACCTCAAAGGAACGGCTGTTTCTGTGGACATAGTTTGCCGCTTATGTAATAATTTCCCTGGGATATTTAAAATAAACACATTAGGCTCCAGGAACTCCAAACTTGTCTTAGGGTATAAAGCACGAGCTCCTTGATTGGTGTGAGTAAGGGATGCCACGAAGCGGCTGCTCTGCGAAAAAGTTCAAATAGCCTACACCAGGGGTGCCCAAACTCGTTCCTGGAGGGCCAGTGTCCTGCAGAGTTTAGCTCCAACTTGCCTCAACACACCTGTCTTTAAGTTTCTAGTATGCCTAGTAAGAACTTGATTAGCAGGTTCAGGTGTGTTTAATTGGGGTTGGAGCTAAACTCTCCAGGACCGAGTTTGGACACCCCTGGCCTACACAGTGTCTGATGGTCGGAAAGTGTCTTCGCTTCCATACAGTGTAAATTATACATAATGAAGCCAAGGCGATGATTGCCTATGTTTATTAAGACCATTTTTTCTCACCAGTTATTCCTAGTAGCTTCTCTTTATCATCGTCTTTATCTTCTCTCTCTCTCTTTCTCTCTCTCTCTCTCTGTGTTTGCAGTGCTTGGTGGTCCTGCGATCTGGCTGACCTCAGCCATGTGTTTTCACTTTCTCCTCTGATCTCGCCTCCGTGACCAGCGGGGAACGAAATACAAATTGAATAGTAACCATTCACAGACCCGTTCCATCACAGGTTACTTTGTCTTTTCCTTTGAGGAGAGACTACAATAAACGATAGGCCTAGATGTTGTTGAATTCCTCCTGAGGTACTCCAGCACTTATTTATTTGACCCTGTCTAGCACATAAAAAAGTTGCTTTATCTTTAAACGCAACTAATAGCTAGATGGTTGCAGGGTAATTCCACTGATAAAAATCACTTGGGCTGTTTTTCTATTCTCTCAGTAGGCTTAAGCTATAGCCTGCTACAGATGACCAAAGGAACTTGTTAAATTACCATCACCGAAAACGGATCACGCTGTTCCCGTGAGATGCTCTGTTAGCTGTGCTGTTTTTATTATTATTATTATTATTATTATTTTAAAAAAATGTTTTGTCTAGATCTCCCCCATGCCCACGCGATGGTGCCGCACGCCGGTGGCAGGTTGTGTTTGTTCAGCTTTTATTGAGATGTGGTCTGAATAAGTTAAAAAGAGCACTGTTGTTGTTTTTAGGCTGGGTGTTTTCTCTGGAGCGTGTCCACGAGCGGTGTGTTCGCTCTACACTTTGAAAGGCTTTGCTCGAAGGGAAAAGCCATGGGATGGCCTCATGGACAATCTCTTGGGATCACTGATAATAGTATGCAAAACTGTACTGCATAGAGTCTTTTTTTCTTAAAAATTGTCAAAAAGGCCAAAGTCTGTAATCAGTCTGCTGATTTTTAATGATTGGATTTTTTTTAATGAGACATAGGCTAGACTAAATCTAGAGACTGGGAAAGTCATAAGAATCACTTGACTCTAAATATTTAAATAAGCATGCAAAGTTATCAGTATTTTTTTAAGTAGTTCAAAAGTTTAAATGTTCAAATAGCCTATACAGAACATTTGCATTTCACTCAATATAGGCATAGAGTATTCACCTGCTGTTTTCTATAAAGTTTTATGCATTTTCGTCTTACACTTTTTTTTCTCCACTACTAAATGATTGTTGTAAACTCTGATTTGTTTACTTAGCCTGGATTTCATTGCGGCCGTTTTGCACGGCTTACCTCTATTTGGTTTATTAGCCCTAGAGGTTACCTTGCCAAAACATTCAGACCTGAATACTTTGGCTTTAAGCTTCATGGATCTTCACTCAGCTCCTTGAATGTTGCTGAAAAGGGGTGTCAAGGTTTATGGTATGCATTTAGAAAGCGTCACGGTTGTCAAGCAGAAATGTCGAGTAGAACAAGAACAAGAGTGAAATAGTTCTGTTATCTCTTATGCATTGACAAATATAAATATATGTAAACTAAGAGTTATTACACCCGTTGTTTATATTTAAAAGAGATAGCCTATGAGTGGGTTTGTTTTCGACCAAATCAGTTTCAGTTTATTAATTCTTGACCGTGTAACAGGTTGTTGAATAGCTACACGCTCCTATGTAACACTTCTGAAATGTGGCATAGCCTATAAAAAATACAAATACCCAGCATAGCCTATGTGTATTATGGGCCTTTACTGCATACACATTCACCACGTAAAAATTAGACTAATCACTCAATTACCGAGCCAAATGCATGAAAAGTCTTATTTGATCATAACTGTATTGTTTGTTTGAGTATATCTTTTCACAAATACCAGTAGCCGATACGCATCAGGTGAGCTGGGTCCCGTTATAATACCGATGGTCTTGTATTTGACTTTATTTGTCAGGTTTGCGCTTTGGAAGTTAAATTCAGCTGTTTGCGACTTCAGACTTTGTTTGATGCCTTAACTAAAAGCAATGCAAATCTACCAAGACATTTGCGTCATATTCGATAATGATGATGGACATCCGTTAACTATAATCATTTTATATGTGTCCTGATCTAGCTATAATGAAACCCAGATGTTTAGGAAAAAGGGTGTTTCAATAACACACCGGTCAGAACTCGAGTGTTTGTTTGTATACAGAAATGTCATCGTTTTATGAGACAAATATACTTATCTCTCTCTCTCTCTCTCTCCCTGATTTCAGTTTTTGAGGCATTGCAACACAAGACAACAATTCTGTGTTTGTTGTTTAGGCTATACATATTGTCGTAAAAAAATGTTACAATGACAAGATATTTATAGAACTAAATTTGATCAGCTAATACACATTTAGGCTATTTCCAAACGAATTGGAAAATCTCCCCAAATTATCAAGTCAAATGTTTTTTGTTGAGTGCATCCTATGAATACAAAGAATATTTAATGGAAAAAAATTATAATAAACCTTTCAATCATTTAGTGGCCCTGTTAATGACAACCATCTCAACACTAATTATTTCTTCTCTCAGCAAACATAATCTAGCCATTATCACTAATAAAAGTATTGACCGCAACTTTATCATGACGATATATCGAGGTTTATCTTGATTACAAGCAAGGTTAATATGTTTGAGAGATGGGAGAGAAAGCGTTTAATGTCAGAATATGTCACTGGGTGGGGTCCAACAGCTGTAAGGCGTTGAATGAGAAAGTGGGGGGGACTCTCTCATTTCCAACACACATTGGTAATGAGCTGTAGCAGAAATTACCCCCATTTGCTTTGGACCCTGAAGCACAAAAGCCGTGGTCCTCCCAGGTGTCAGGGGAAATTTAATCAGAAGAAAAGGTTCATTCTCCTCTTTTAGGGTTCCCATTTACAGTATATATATATATATGGATTGTTTTGGGGAGCTTGGTGCTTTACAGAAATAATGGGTAATAATTTAAATCAGTCAAAACATTTATGACAAATAAGAAAGTAGCCACAGTAATAAGACAACAATAAATTTAATTACTGGGTAAATTGTCTCATTACCAAAAACAACTTGAATTAACATCCAACTCAAACATGAGTATCTAATATGGAATATATTCAGGAGCTCTTCAGGGCTTTGCAGTTTTAATTAAGAGCAAAGACTATAAGTGTTGTTGACAGGTTAAGGCACAGACATCTGGTAAGGGATGAGAAAAATGTGTGTGACACATGCTGATTTGCTCCTGTGTTTTAGTGAAGATGAGTCTTTCATCAATTTACGAGGTGCTGAGCATTGGTTCTGTGCTGTTGGTCATTCAGTCTCCATGACTCTACAGCCTTGCTTTGCCAAGCTGTGATTTATAGTGTGAAACAGCAAAGTATTCTCACCGTCACACATTATTAGTTTTAACATAAACAATAAGACAAATTCTTAATATTCAGTCAGCATTGCATTAGTCAAATTATTTTTTCCAAAGAATTTAGCACTAAAGCTGTGCTGAAATAATAATGACATTATGGCAGATATCCTGGGACATTGTCACAGACATTCATGCATTCACGATTCTGGTCTTTAAATCTCTATTTTTCAAACAATCCTCAAAATAAATCTATGTTATCCAGTAAATTTACTTTAAGTTTACAAGTATGTGCTGACCAGCCAAACAAACTGCTCCCCTTTCAGTAAATCCTCTGTTCATTAAAACCTCTAAGATTGCCAGGGCTGGCAGCAGGGCTGTTTGAAGAGACTTTGCTTACTTTCTGACTGTTCTTTTGTTCTAGTTTGTGTTTGTGAAGCAATTATTGTTTATAGTCTTACAGTTTACAGTTTAGACTTGTAATTAAAAAAAAATTTATGATGGGCACTGAACTACATTTTACCTGAGGAAATACTTTGAGCAACCACAGCTGCGGTGTTTAGAGTGAAGCCAAGACCATCAAAGACCAGCTTCTCCCATTACGGAAATCAGCAGGGCTCCTTTATGAACAACTGGAAATCCCCAGAGAAGTAAAAAGACAGAGCTGAGAGGTGGGTCGGAGAGGAGCAGTGTCAGGCTAAAAAAAAAAAAAGGTATGGACCTACTTTCATCAGTTAAAAATATAAGATTGGCTTGCGATAAAAAATGTAAGAGTTGGATCTTGTGTGTGTGTGATTGTTTCCATTGTGGACAAGATGATGCCAGTTTGTTTGTTGCCTTACTGCCCTGTTTTATGTTTGTGTCTTTCAGAACACCTTACCTGAGATCACCAAGCTCCCCTTAACAAATAACAAACACAATAATCAGGAGCATCTGTAAATCCTGTATTATTTTCATTGTATTACTGTTTAACATTTCCATGTAGCATTATATATTTATCCGAGGCTTGTTTGAGCAAATTGATTCCAAGTGCTTGTACTCTTATTGTGGGTATCCAGCAAACAAACAGCAATGAAAACTAAAGCATTGTGAGCAAACAATTAAATAACCCTGTCCCTATCACTATCAGAAAGTTTGCACTGTACTTGAGATAATTGCATTCAGCCTATCACATGCACATTTTTTGCTCAGGTTTAATACAGCCTCAGTGTGTGACATGGTTATTGCAGACAACTTCCACTCAGTTCCTGAGAATGGAAATGGGCAGAAAAGTTTAATAATGTGCCTTTGGTGAAGATGACTTCTTTCAGAAAAAAATGAATCACTCTTACCCACCCCGAACATTTGAACAGTATTGTATGTACTGTATAATAAGGTAAAAGATAAAGAGCAGAGTTTGCCTAGATAGCCTAAAGATGACCAGAAAGTATCTACAGGTAAACCTAAACACAGTTAGTTCATAAAAAAGAGAAGAGAAACAAAAAGCAGATGAATCTGATATCCTGGAACAACTGCTATGCAGAACAAAGGGATGAATCTACTAAACTTGTCTGATTTGTTTGCATAATTGGACTGCTATAAAAATGACATAAGTCTTCACAGGGGCAATATCTGTTCTTTTCTTCCTGTTAATGTAGGATGCGTCTATGACAGCAAATACCTTTTTTATTTGTGACAGTGATAATCTACACGCTTTTACTGCCTTCATTCTCCTGATCCCATCTCAGATGCACCACAATTCACACGTGACAATCTGTATATGAGTTCAGATATATGCGGAAAGGTAGAAGGGAAGAGAGAAGCAGAAAGTGTGCATGTGTGAGAGAGAACAGGCTCGCTCTTTCAAAGCAATGTAAATGTAACCCAAGCTGCAGTCTAGGCTGACTAAACACTCTGAGCCCAGGTGGCTAATGGGAGACCAGGATGACCAAATGACCACCACCATAGTGGATCCATTCTGATGTCTCTCTCTCGCTCACTCCCAGTGACTCCTGCTCACTCTCTCTTCTTTTCTCTCGATCTCTCCATCTGCTACGTATTACACCCGTCAGCTCTTCTGTTTGTCCTCGGATGGGTGGTCTTCAGATAACAGAACGCCAGGGGCCTCCCATGTCACCAAATTACACAGACCTCTATGTTTTTCCTTTACTCCTTTCAAAAACACGCAGGGCTTTGCTGTAAGGACTAGAGTGGACAGCACACACACTCATCACTCTGTGACGTAACCCTCACTAGAATATCAAACTGTCGGTGTATGTCAGTGAGTGTGTGTGTGTGCAAGAGAGAAAGAGACAGGAAGACAGAGAAAGGAAAGGACTGCCTTGTCTAATCTTAAAATGCTTCCAGTGAATCTGAAATAAAGATTTAGTAGAGAGATATAGGTTTCACAAGGGAGCATTTTTTATAAACAAGCCCCCAATGCTCATTATTATGTCCCATTCACAGATTAGGCCTGATGAAAAGTATTCATAATACATACAATTATTTATTGATAAGGTTAAGGTATAAGAAAGGTTTATTCAGGGCTGGTAAAATGTTTTAGAATGATGTTTGTCTTTTTTAGAGAGAGAACATTTCTGAAATACTGTACAAAATATTATCTGGGTAGTCTAACAAGTAATAAAGTACTGTATATAAAAATACATAGTTTTTAAAATTAATGCATTTATTCAAATAACATGTTGGTGGGATTGAACAGCTATGAAGACCCATAAGGGCTCAAAAAAAAAATAATATATATATATATATAAGGCAAGCAGGAAATGTAACAGTCAAGTTTGCTCAAGGTCAGCAGGTTGCCTGAGCAAGTTAGTTGCATGAGCAAACTAACTGTTACATTTTTTAATGTAACAGAATGTAACAGATACACAGTTATTATATCCACCTTTTTCTTAAACGCGGAAGTAAGCTTATGGGTGAGACTTCCGGTTCTCCAGGTAAATAACGAGGAGAATAACAACGTGCAGTAAACGGTAAAACTGTTTGCACTACAAACCAGTGTGTTCATAATTAAGATAATACATTAAAATAATATGATAAGACACACCAACTTTCAATATCAAGCAGCAAAACGAACTATTTTGTTCAGCTAAAAAATAGCTGGACGGAGTGGACGCAGATGAGACCGGAAGCCAGACCCATAGAATTTACAAATGGCCGCGCCCATTTTTACAAAAAGAAAAAGGTGGAAAGTTCTAGACAAGGATGTCTTCAAACTGATAGGCTTTAGAGCTTATTTGCATGTGATCCCACCCCCAAGTCCTGTCTATGTTGGTAGGTTTAAAAAAACAAAATAAATGTTTGGATCTTTAAACTAAACTAAACTAAACTAAAATACCCAAATAACACAAAAAACTACATATAAATGTAAAACCTATTTTTCATGTAAGTGTAGGATGTAGTTAATATTGTATTATATTATTCAGCAAAGATACATTAAATTGAGCAAAAGTGTAGACATGTATACAAATAATTTCTATTTCAAATAAATGCTGAAAAAATATATCATGGTTCCTGAAAAAACTTATCATAATTTCCACAAAAATATTAAATATGAAAGGAGTAAAGTGCATTTTATAAATATATAGAAAACTGCTGTTATTTTTAAACTGCAATAATATTTCACAATAGTAGGCTACTGTTTTACTGTATCAAATAAATGCAGCCTTGGCGAACATAAGAGACTTTCAAAAATGCTTTTCAAAAAAGTGCTAACTGCCTATGGCTAGTTTTTAAAAAAAAAACTGAGGATTCCTTACAGACAATCTAAAGAATAAAATGAGGCCATTAAGAGGGTCTTGAAGAGACTTTCAAAAATGCTTTTCAAAAAAGTGCTAACTGCCTATGGCTAGTTTTAAAAAAAAAACTGAGGATTCCTTACAGACAATCTAAAGAATAAAATGAGGCCATTAAGAGGGTCTTGTTGACTTAAACAGCCAATGACAGCATCACAAGAGAAGCCTAAGCCTCATTCTATCTGCATACGTACACAGACTCATACACACAACAAAAGAGCATAGGTCTGAGCTGCTGTAATCTCTAAACTGTGTGCTCATGCAGACAGAGAAAGGGTGAGGGGTCACGGGTGAGAGGTCGTCCTGCTTATGGCTGGGAGTGATTGGAGCGGCTAGTGACATACATAGATCGTCCCTTTTAATTTAGGGGAGCTAATCTCTATAGATCCTGATTAAGAAAGTCTGATAGAGAAAACATCATTTAGTGCAACACATTTCATCAAGACAATGAGCACACACTGCTGTGTTTGTGTGTGGATGTGCGTGTGGAATCAGGGTGGTATCTTTAGCGCAGCTCACAGGTGGCCATGAGCTCCAGCAAGGCCGCAGGTCAGCTGCTTTATTGGAGCCTTACTAACACACACTCTCCTTCTCTTTTGTCTTTCACAACATTAATACCAGACTCTCAAATCTGCCCCCAACAAGACACATTCTCACACCCAGCATGTCTGCCATTCTTCATTATAGGGAGAGCGACAGGCTCAGATAGCACATTTCAACAGAGACTTTTTTACTACAAGGCTACATGATGGCTACATGATGACAATAAAAACACATCTGTGCCAAAAACACTGCAGTGTTAAACTGCTCAGTGAAACATTTACAGGAGGAGAGTATGACGGAAAGAGAGAGAGAGAGACATCAAATCCATGAGCTTGAGGCGGGACTTTAAAATAGCTGGGGTCAGTGTGTTTGAACAGCTTTCAGTGGGTCATTAGTTGCAGGTGGAAGGAATAAATGACAGCATACTCTGCAGTGTTATATATATATATATATATACAGTACAATATATATATATATATATATATCTATATATATATATATATATATACAAAAAAATTATTTTCATAACTCCTCTTCCTTTCCACAGTTTTCACCAGTAAAAAAAAAAAAAAACCCAGAGAAATGAACATTGCTAGCTATAATTTGGGACCACCTAGGAGTTTCTCTCTTGTGTTCTGTCTTTCATGCTTTCCTTTTCTTCTTTTGATGAATGAAAAAACCCTCAAAACGGTTACATTGAAGTTTGAAGTAACATTAAAGTTTAAATTTAGAATGAGAAGATAAATAGTAGGGAATGTTTGTGAATCCTAACAAATGTTTCCACAAAATTATCTTAATACTCTCAACATTGATAATAATAAGAAATGTTTCTTGAGCACCAAATCAGTATATTAGAATGGCTTCTTAAGGTGTGACACTGAAGACTGCATATCTGCTAAAAGTTCAGCTTTCCCATCAAAGGTATAAATTACATTTTAAAATATATTAAAATAGAAAATGTTTTAAATTGTAATATTTCACTATATTACTGTTTTTACTGTCCTTTTTAATCAAATAAATGCATCCTAGGTGAGCATAACAGTAAAATAAAAAAAAAATAAATAAATAAAACATACTTCTTACTTTCAATAAGATTCATCTTACTTACCCCAATCTTTTGAATTTTATTGTAATTTTGATCAGTTGGCATACTTTTAGTATAGGCAGGCCTCTTCAAGTTCAATACATGTCCCGAATTCTTCTATATATAATGTGTCAAGAAATACAGAGAATGGACATAAGTCTTAAATATCATTTTTATATATTTGCTGTAACTACAACATGCATCTAAACACAGCAATCGCATTTACATAGAGGATGGGGAGAGACAAGGGAAGAAGAAAGAGAGATGGGCAGAAATGAAAGCTTGAGGATGGCTAACCCACTGCAACCGCACTGAGTATCTAGCAGAAGTTTCTTTTAAAGCCCAGAACATATAAAAGGCCTGCCATCAACACATATAATCTTTTAGCTGAGCCCATTGAAAGCCAGGGCTTTGGGGTTAGTTCACCCATCGCTCTGTGTTTGAATCAACTCCAGACTCACATTGAGATGAAAGCCTGAGAGTCCCACGGACGAGCTGCACCATGGGGCCCGCTGGGTCTCTTCAATGAGGCCGGATTACTGCTTGTTGGTCTGGCTGGGACCTCCATCAGGACAGGGAAACTGAAAAGAAAAACAATAATTAGAGATAATTGCTTGTGTCCAAACATGAACATTAAAGCCCCCTCCTTTCCTCTCTATCTCTCTCTCTCTTTCTCTTTCTTTGACCCTCCATATACCCCCCATCTCCCATTCCCTCTCTTTCGGTAGTATATCGGGTGCAAAGAGAAAAGCACAACCCTGTTTTGACAGCTGGGCAGGCGAACATAATTTGTGACAGCTGAACTGAAACGTCTTTAAACAAGACGGAAAAGGAGAAAAGCGGGGGTTGAGTGAGAGACTGCGAGGCAGAAGAGGGAAGAGGACGAAGGAATGTGGAAAGAAAGTGAATTTTTTTTGAGAGGACAAAATAATAGTTATTCATGCAAGATTTCATATGCATCCAGAAGCTGAGAAAGTAGAGAAAGAATGAAAGAGGAAAGAAAAAAAGATACCTTAAATTACATAGAATCAAATATTAAATTATCTAAAACAAATTTGAGAAATCATAAACTAAAGCAGCCAAACAGAGCGAAATATTTTTACCCAAAAATCTCACTTGAACATGGTGTAACGCAAAGTTTGACGCATTGGGTTAATTTGCTGATCGGCAACTGTGATCTCTGAACTTTGAGGTCCAAGGGGGTCAAACCGAACCCAGAATGAGGCAGCCAAAATCATGTCAGTCTGAGGGAGCAATGTCAAAGGTCACCGGTGACCGGTGAGATCTTGGGGAATATGGGCCAAAACAAGGACCATATGTGAATAGACACACATTTGAAACCAAAATAACCCCTTATTTTCCAATCCCTCAAACCCTTCTGAAGGCACACGCAGACAGACCCACCGCAGATATATTGCATCCAAATTGAATTAAGCCAAAAAATAAAAGTGCTACAATGATGTTAGAGAGGCAATGACGGAACACTGGCCGATCGCCGTGCGAAATTGATAGCGACAGAAGTTGTCCCTGACGGAAAATACTAATGTAAACAATGGAATACAGTTTCAAAATATCCGCACTCCCACTGCTGCTTCTGTTTACATTTCCTCACCAAAACTATTCCAGTTTGAGGACAAGGCAGATTCGGAGGAATAAGAGGCAGGATGAGGCACAGGCTAAGATGCCACCTCTGGCCATTTAGTTTAAAAAAGGAAATATTTCATGAATATGTTATGTAACTTCCATCAGGTTAACACACAGTACTACAACATCCCAGACGTACAGTTCTTCTCTGATAAAACAACTCTCATTCTCTCCCTGTACCACACATGCCATTCATTAAAAACACCAGTCTCATAAATCAAGTAAAGTAATTCAGTACAACACCTTTACTGGCGCTTTAACATTCCTTAAGCAACCAGCAGTGAAATCCTCTGGACCAGCAAAGTTTCAGTGAAGAATATGAGTGTTCTTCAAGGCTTGTGAGTGTTTGTTTGCATACAGTTTGCACACCAATAAAAAGTGAGAGAAAAGGAGGAAAAAAGAGCAATCTCATTGATGCTCTCTGGACTGGGCTGCTTTTCTTTTTCCAGACAGCAATCAAACAACTGCAAAGATCATCTGTGCCTTCATCTGAGCCTCATTAGGTCTCTCTCTGTTTTATTAAAGACAGGGAGATGATTTCACCATCAGATACAATATTACCATTGGACTGCAGTCTAAAAATGGCATTCGATATCCCATTCAGAACATGTATATGTGATCATGTACGGCTCATGAGGTTCATTGCATTGTGCGTTACATTATGACATTTATTGAGGGGTAATGAATTGAACTCTGGAGGGCAGTTTTTCTGACCAAAATGAAGACCGCTTTGCAATGAAGAAGTATCCTAAGACAATCCTGACTTTTGTCCAGGACCATAAGAGAAATGGATCTTGAAACCTTGGCATAACTTTTCAACCTATGAGTTTTATGATTCCCAACCACAAATGACTTTTCATTACTAATTGTTTTCTGAAAAGAAGATATTGATTTAAGAAAGACATTTTAATCAGTTTTAAACCGCTACATTTTTCCACTCTTTACCGTGATTCCCACAGTCCAGCTGTTAATAATCGACTTTCATAATTCATATTTCTCAAGCCGTTATACCATCTTATGTTCTTTATCTGAATCGGTGGAACACCTGCTTGGTAACTGAGGCCAAAATGTAAAAGTCCAGATGTGGGCGGTATTAAAAACAGCATGAAGAGGGGGAACCATAGTAGCTCCAGAAGACACAGTTACACATGAGTCAATGGCTTTCTCAGGCTGTGGAAAGAAACTGACGGCCAGAGTTAATAAGACTTGAATGTTGGCCTGGGGACTGCTGATAGATTTGCCATCAGAGCTACTTAAGGCCCTCCACACATCAAACAGGCTGCACACAGTAAACATTCATTTCAACACTCGCTATATTATAACTCAGATTCTCAAAAGGTAGCACTCTTCCCTCATCGATCACTGCGCCCAGAAAATGGAAGGGAAAAAATGCAGTAACGTGTGTGTGTGGGTCACTTGTCTCAATAACAGCCTTCCTGTTTCAGAAAAATAATGTAAATGAGCAGTGGTACAATATGTTCAGCAGATCTGTTTGTGTGCACGTGTTTATATATATATATATATATATGTACAGTGTGTGTTTGAGACTGTATGTAAATGAGCTATGAGAGTCTGCAGTGTCTGTGAATCATTTCCTGTTTGCCATATTGATCTAATCATCCTAAGGTTTTACTGTCAGATGCGTCCCAAACAAACTCTCTCTCTCTCTCTCTCTGTGTGTGTGTGTTATCGTTCAGTCATATGGTAATGCATATGATCGCTTGTGCGTACACTAGCCATTCACCCACTGCATGTGTGTGTATAACTGCAAGTGAGCACATCATTAGTTCAAGTCTACATATGTAGCATATAGAATATGAGTATTTAAACCTGTATAGAGCAATAAAGAGTGTGTGAGTGGTGCTCTCTCTATCTGGGTGGCAGTACCTCTAGAGGGGCAGCTGGCTCTGTGAGCAACATGAACAGCGGGAGGATAATTTGGATTTGATTGGTTTCACATGTTTTTCATAAACAACAAAGCTCTCTCCCTTCGGTTTGCTCCACTGTGTTTGGCTGAAAATATGGAATCAATTTGTCCCTTTCTCCCCTCCTTGCTATTTAACATTACTGAGCAGCATGTCACGTGTCGAACAGACCACCAGCACGACGGGCATCTCACAGTCATGGTGACAGACTGTCACATCAGTAAACTGGCATTTAGCAAAACACACTCCACCCAGACTCAGATATTTAGCAGTGGATTTCACAAATGTTCTGCTATCTCCAGTCTGGATAAATGACATGTACACATATCAGGTTAAAGATGCACCAACTCTGTGATAAAAGTGTCTCTTTTTGGAGCAGTCTAATCAACTGCCTTCTCATTCACCTCTTCCTAAAGGTGCTCTGTTTGATTAAAGCCAGCGGTTTTGAAACTGCCAGACAACTGCCTTTGCGATTAATGGGAATACTTAGGATAGTTTTATCCAAATACATCATTTACAATGTCTGGCAGATTGGCATACATTAGACCTTGCTGGTAAATGAAGTAACTGCATAATTTAAACTTTACAGAGACCATCTTTTTGATGAAAATATTTCTGATGATTTTTTCCCCCAAGTGAAATATATCTCAATAATAATATCATATTTTACCAGTGCACAATTTTTAAGGGTTCCTAAAAGCATGAAATTTACTTATTTAATAATAAGAAGAATTATTATTATTATTATTATTATTATTCCTAACAGACCATTTAACATACAAATTAAGACTTTTGTTCGAAATATGGGATATTGCTTTAATTGATGACAGTGAAGCAAAAACTTCAGTATACAAACAGGAATGAACGAATGAATGATTACGATGAATTAAGATACTGCAATTAATTAAATTTAACTAAACAGAAAGAGTATACAGAGTGAAATGAAATTCCACCCATAACCACACCCCTAAGCTGCTAAAACCTAGGTAGGACTAATTTTATGCTTTTAAGAGCCCTATAAATAACCCATCACTGGTAGGCTACAACATCTATACACTATTAAATAGCCTACTTGATATTTAGATGTTGTTTGTGATTTAAAAAAAAAAAAATGAAAAAATGAAAAGAAAAAAAATGAAATGGTCAGTGTGGATTGTCCCCTCCACACGAAGTAGTCAAGCGTGGATAGGGAGTGCAGCCAATACCTGATCCACTGGGATTTATAGTTTCAGCTAAGTGACTGGCTCAAAAACACCTGGCAATGCGCGGATTTTGTAAAATGCATTTAAAATTATATTATTATTGTATAATTGTATTATATTAACGGCATATATACGAAGTAATTATCAGTTACAATAAAGAAAAACCCCATAACCTGGCATAATATTATTAATAATATCCGGGACTCTGCCAAACAAACAAGTGCTAATAGATAAGTGTGAATGCTAACAATTAGCTTCGTCGAGGTAGGCCTTCTCGGTGCAGAGATGCTTTTTACTGCATCATGTTTATAAAGACTGAATCTCACACAATTTGATGAGCTTTTAACAAACAAAGCTTGCAACCAATGAGGTGAGTTACTGTATAAGCTATGTCATATAACGATCTGAAGTCCAGACAGCCATGAGACATATTGTTATGCGTTCATCTGGACAAGTTCAGTTAGACGTGTTCTGTAATAAATAAAGCGAAGCTCTCCCAATAATGAGCTTTGTCGGCCACCGATTGGATTTATTGGATTTAAAGCACTTGTTATTTTTTTATAGATTATGGGTAGTCTATTGGTTAAGTGAACTAATGCCCTCAACCTAAATAGATAGGCTAATCTTATCTAGTAGTATTTATGCAGAGTGCGTTTAATGAGAGTAAGTTACACTGAGAAAACAGTGGAAGACATGGCATTGTCAACATTTCCAACCATACAGGAAAAAATAGTGCTGCTTATTTGTTTATCCGTTCGTTCTTTTCTAAAGCGCTCCACTCATAAAATCAGTAGCCTATTTTAATATTAAAATGTTGGACATTGATACAGATGATTCTAGCACGAGGAGGTTATGGATTAGAAAGCGGAAGGAAGTATTTCTATTGTATTTAAAAGACTTTCATTAGCCGGGTTGAAAGTCACCTCAAAAGTAAAAACACATGAACTGGAACGGAAATTATGTTCATCATACTGTTTTTTTTTCTTCTCTTTAATAAAAAGTAATCTCACAGTTTACCAAAGCAGTTATTTAGTTACAGATGAAGCGCTGTATTTTGGTAACAAATGTAACGGAATTGTGAGGAAACAATAGGCTATAATTGGCCTAACAGAAATGCATTAAAAAATATATTTATTAATATGCACTCTGTGCTAATGGAATAGGCCTACACGTAATCATTTTAAACATTCAAAGTTTACATTTAAAATTCCATATTTAAGCAATCTGGTTCGCAAAAGACGAGCAAAAACGATCTTCATCGCGAGGCTTGAATTGAGGCATTGCCCGTGGCTTGTACAAGACCTATTATAGACCCTCAATCCCACTGGACGAAGGTTGGCTGAGCAGATGCTGTTATACTTTTAGGCAGAGATGGCCAATGTTAAAAGCTCCACACTGCGAAATAGCCGGTTCCAACTGCTCAGTTATTCTTGTTTAGAAAGTATATTTGTATATGTAAGTAGGCTACTTGCCTTCCTGTCGCTTTTACACTCAACAAAAGCGTCCAAATAATACACCTAATTTTAATTGCTTCGTTAAAAAAAATAAAAAAAATGTTGTGGAGCCCTTGTTTATTTGTACTCTGTAAAATACGGTATGAATGTTTAAAATAGCATTTATAATAATGTACTAACTTTACAGTCATTTACTAAATATAAACACAACTATACTGGGCAGGGTCTACAATACAAATATACCAAACAAAAGTTTACTGTGTGTATGTCCAACCAGAGAAAAATATAGCGAGAGGATTTACAAAAGAACACTGAAATTGCTTCTTTTTTTTCTTGTATTGAAAAAGAAAATCATTTTGTATCATAATAAGCAGCTTTTCCTGTTTAATTTCAATTGAGAAAACATCCAAACAAACTTTTCATCATGTTAAAAAATCTTTGTACTTTATAATGCAATTCTCTTAGACCTACAGAAAAGATCATTTAATATACATAGAGCATATGTTTCATGCATTTCCATATATGTTTTCTATTACCCCCTGTTTAACATTTTGGATGAAAACATTTGAAATGAAATGAGGGCTGAAAGAGGTGAAGTAAATTTGATTACCACAACAAATGTATGCACCCAGTTTAAAGTGATTTAAATCATTTAGAATGATATCCACTATGTTTAATGTGGTATCGTAACAGCACTGTTTTTATTTGATATTAATTGACACTGTTTAGGTGTAGACTTAAAAGTAGTTTTAGCAGTCAAATACGAGAATATTATATCCAAATGATAAAAGTTTGAAATACAAAGCTTGTAGGCGGAATACAATGTCATTTAAACGGTAAAATAAGGCAACATTTAAATAAGTCATGCAAGGATTATTTCGATTTTTTCCCTCTCTCTCTCTTTTGGATCACATTGATCTAACATTACTTTTAACGGCTGAAAAGTTGTGTTGATTTAAAATAATAACATACATAATTTGTAGGGTATTTTTGATAGACTGATAGCAGATTTAATATTTTAAATCCATAAAAAAATTATCGACCCATAAAAATATAAAATAAATAAATATATAGCTTCATATTTCCTAAAACGAGAGATATGCAATGTTTCTGTTAAAGATTCTACAAAAAGGCGCATGCAGCACATCTCGGTTTATAGTCAAACTGAATAACCTTCCACTACAGACAGTCTCGCTCACGCAAAAGGTTCAACAGGGTTTACAAACAGGGAAAATGTTAACACTGGTTACTTGCATCTGCAGCTCATTTATGATGTCCCCCCCCCCCCACAGAATATTATATCCAAATGATAAAAGTTTGAAATACAAAGCTTGTAGGCGGAATACAATGTCATTTAAACGGTAAAATAAGGCAACATTTAAATAAGTCATGCAAGGATTATTTCGATTTTTTCCCTCTCTCTCTCTTTTGGATCACATTGATCTAACATTACTTTTAACGGCTGAAAAGTTGTGTTGATTTAAAATAATAACATACATAATTTGTAGGGTATTTTTGATAGACTGATAGCAGATTTAATATTTTAAATCCATAAAAAAATTATCGACCCATAAAAATATAAAATAAATAAATATATAGCTTCATATTTCCTAAAACGAGAGATATGCAATGTTTCTGTTAAAGATTCTACAAAAAGGCGCATGCAGCACATCTCGGTTTATAGTCAAACTGAATATCCTTCCACTACAGACAGTCTCGCTCACGCAAAAGGTTCAACAGGGTTTACAAACAGGGAAAATGTTAACACTGGTTACTTGCGTCTGCAGCTCATTTATGATGTCCCCCCCCCCCCAGCACACATTATTTGTAATGTGTAAGAACATTTAAACATCATTAAACACCATCCATTAAATATGGAAACTTAATATTCTCCCGGTGTCAGCCTTATTAACAAAATTACGTAACACAACTAAGCAAACATATACCTTGCCGTAAACATGAACTTTATTTGAAAAGTAAAATGTTTATTGATCAGGAGTAAGAGTCACAGGCAAAGAGGTCCTGGTATGCCGGTGGAGAGGAGGCGCAGTCTGCTGTACTCGCGTTCCCCTCTACTTCTGCCTCTGAGACGCTGCGATTCCTGCAACGAAATCAGCAAATGTATAATTAATTAATCCACTTTGGTCAGCCCTTTGCGCAAACAATAATAATAATAAAATAATAATTAGGCTACTTGGTCTACGATGACTGTTATTTAAGATGAATGAGTCAGTCTACATGAGAATTTTGGTCAGACTTGTTAGTTTTGTAACACATTTTGTTTTATGTCTGTAACTCAATGTGTTTTTCGCATCTGAAACTTTGATATAATATTCACATATTTATCCGTTTCAAATTAAAGCAGTTTACAAACCTGCAATTCATCCCAATTAAGGAAGAGTCGTAGGCTACCGTCAATTAAAAAAAAAAAACACTGGCATTTTAAATGTTGTGCATAAATGTATTGTGGGTATTACATTTACGTGTTTAATATAATTAGCCTACGACATCTCCATAAAAATAACCCACTCCCAGTCAGTGATTAACCGCCCACATCGAGTGAATCTTAGAAAGCATGTGAAGTTATACAATCTTACCTCAAAACAGGTTTATAATCTTAAATCCTTTTTATTTGTACAAAGTCTACCTCCACTGTTAGCTACCTCAGGCGGGAGGTGCTCATTTATAATCAGTTAAACTGCTTGTGTTAAACTCTCCCTGGTCTGCCATATGAACTTTTAAATCTAAATTCAAATATGGGCATGAACAATAGGCTACTGAGTAACCTTATTACAACTGAATGATTCGTTAATACTTTAAGACACCAATGAGTTTATGCACTTCACCCAAGATCAAAACTGGTGTACATTATCACATAGATATGTACATATCTGAATTATCAGTTACTGTAATTATATTCTGTTATTTAGTCATTCAGGTTGTTTTCTTTGTAATATTATCTTTAATAAATCTATCATTTTGATACATAAAACCAAAAAGTGAGGAGTAATTTTTTTATCAGCTCAGGCTGATATTAATGCTGTTTCTAGACTCCATGCTCCTGATCATGTTATACTGGTATCTAAATTAAGCTAATGCACACTATCATCAGTATTCATAATCATACCTGTTTTCCCTTTGCTCTGGTGTAGCGTTGTTGCGTTCACCAGAATTAAAACCAGTGTTTTCCATTGGATAAATGCTGTAATATTGTGGCGGTGTGTTCAATGTGACTGCTAATGGCTGGTGACTTGAATGCAAACCATTAACAGGACCCAGACTTTGGTCCGGTACTACAGAAGTGTACGGTGGTGGGATGTACTGGACCACCGTGGCCCTGTGGAAGGTAATGGGCTGGTTGAGTCTAGTGAAGACAAACGATGGTCCTGAAAGGGGTGGCAGAGGGTCCGTTTCGGGTGTTCTCGCTCCATCATTCTGCTTGCAGCGCAGGCAGGAGAGCATTCGGAACTTGCAGATGCTTATCAGCGCGAACGTCCCTCCTACCGACAGCAGAATGGGCCCCAGAAGCTGTGTCCACTCATAGCTGTGACTGACATTGTAATTTGTCCACCCCATAGCTGTGAATGTCATGCCAACCAGGCCCAAGAAGACTCCGGACAACAGTAGTGTGGCACCAGCTTTGTCCCCATCTGACACCTGATTGTCTGAAGAGCTCGCTGCTTGGCCAGGCATCAAAGAGATAACGTTCACAGGGACATCGCTGGGACTGCTGTTTGAGATGGTATTACAAACACCAGCAGGTACTGCATCACTTGGCCCAGCAAGAGGATTTGTCCCTTGAAACCTACTTTCCGTTATGCTTTTCCAAAGATCTAGAACGTCGTAATGTCTCATCTGGCCAGAACTGTACTGTTTTTATATAGTGGCTTAAGGATTTCTACACTTGTCTGAGAAAGGTTCACTCATCTATGCCTGGAGGATCTTTAAAAAACATTGTTTAGCTATTTTGGACATTGGCTCAGAAGCTTAGTTAACAGGTAACAGATCATTGCTCCTATAAGGGAGTCTTGAACACTCAGTCATCATATTGGTGCGAGCACTGAAATGTGAAATCTGTCGCATGACAGAGCACATGCAGGAAACTGGCAGGTTCAAAGACTAAATCTAAAATTACTTTTTACCAAATATTGTTATTACAAAATTGTATTACTATACATTACTAAAATAACTGCCTTTTTAATAGAATGAATAGGTTGGTAAAACTAGGAACTTTTTTATCTTAAACATGCACTGTGAAGGTTTCATCATCATTTTTGCACACAACTTTAAAAGCCTTTTCAAGCACAAGGGAACCATGTGGTAACATTGCAAAATAACTTCTCTAAATGAGCCATAACACAGAGAGAGAAACGGAGAAAAAAATTAGTTTCATACAATATCAAAACAATTCTGCATCACTTTAACTTTTCAAAGTCCTCACTGGAGTCCTAATGGATTTGTTTAGCAAAACAATGTTTCACCCAGAGCACTGCATGACCTAGCAGTCCACCTAGAGTCCAGTTCACCAAAACTGTCACAACAAACTGTCACTTAACTTTGATGATGCATTTAACTCACAGTAAACATTTTGCTGTGGTACTCGGTTAATGTTTCCACTATTGGGAAATTACATAAGAATTCTATGCATGAAAAATCAATCAATCAATCAATCAATCAATCAATTCTTTAACTACACATGGCAATCTTATGGTGTGGGAAGATGGATTTGTTTACTTTTTAAAAAATGGTAATTGCAGTGCTGCCTCCTCCTCTGTCAATATCCAATAACAACTGAAAGAATCATGAAATTTGTCACGGTTGAACACACATGCATATGCCATGTTTTATTGCAGACCCTGTAATGTTTTTCACAGTCCATTGTTTACCTGTTGTGGAGCAGTATATGGAACTTGCAGGTGCATGTTGCCCAGAATTATTTTGTAACCTGGGACTGGACACTCAAGACAACAGTATGGTGTAAATCACAGGAGATGGTGAAAAAATTTGATATTTTTGATAGGATTGTAAGTATCATGCTGAACTCCTCTTGAAGATCAAGCAGTATGTCAGAACCATCCCGTGCTTAAGACTTTGTTTTAATTCCTTTCCCAAAGCTTGAGGACACACCTGAGAGACATTTAGGAAGAGAATAGATTCCAGCAGAAGAATGTTTAAAACTCGCCCAGATTTTGGGCCTGACACACTCTTTCAATTAAGCTGAGTCCAAATATTTATGAGGAGAACATTTCCTCTTTTTCTCTTTTTGTAATCATGGTGTGTAGTATGCATGTGAATGACAAATGTGTGTGCTGGTATGTGTGTGTGTGTAGGATAGGTCTGCTTAAATGATATCTGCGCATTCTTAAAGCTCAAATACGGTCAGCGTGAAAACTCTGGACAACCTACTAGTAAGTCTTTGTTTGAATCACTCCCTTTTGATTCTTTCTAGCCGCTAGTCAGTTGAATTGGATGGAATGACTAAACAAAAGGAGAGCATTTCTTCATATGACCCTGCACTGGATTAATTATTAGAAGAGACCACACGACTTCAGTATTGTACAAACATTAACAAACCATGGTAACTTATTGCTTCATTCGGCTCTAAATGATTAGCCACCAAATTAAATCTTTTAATATTTGTATTGTGGCTCTCACTTGACTTAGCTTTTCATATGCAGCACAACATACTGACTGCACACTATTGCATGAGTATCCACATCCTCCAACGGAAAAAGCCTGCCTGCAATCACAAGAGGGGCCTTAATAGGTTTCCATTGCACACTCTCTCTCTATTATTCTCTCTGTCCCACTTGCCACCCCCTTCATTTCAGTGAGGCAGCACGTTGCTTCATGACATAGTTACGTTCATCCTCCACAACCAATCAGCCGAGACCTACTCCACCCATCTGTTTTCACCAGCCATATTTTGTTCTGCTCATCTCTGCAGCTTCATTCATTAATTTGTTCATTCAGTAGTAAAAACCTTTTCATTATCAAACTTTTTTTTCTTTAACAAGTACATACTTTACCGTTCAAAAGTTTGGGGTCATAAAGATTTTTTCATTGTTTTTTTAAAGTCTCATATGCTCAGCAAGGTTGCCTTTATTTAATTACAAATGCATTATTTGATCAAAAATACAATACTAAATTTTAAAACGACTGTTTTCTATTTTAATTATAAATTTCAATGTAATCCTGTGATGGCAAAACTGAATTTTCAGCGTCTCGTTGAGCCTTCAGAAATCGTTGTGATTGGGTTCTCAAGAAACATTTCTTATTACTGTCAATGTTTAAAACTGTCAATGTTTATTCAGGATTTTTTGATGAATAGAAAGTTCAAAAGAAGAGCATTTATAAGAAATGTATTGGACATTTTTATGGGAAACATTGTTTTTACTGTCACTTTTGATTGATTTAATCTTTGCTAAAGAAAGTATTAATTTCTTAAAAAATAAAAAAATTTATATCACTGACCCCAAACTTTAAAACAGTAGTACATATTTGAAACAACTGGTGAAAACACAAATGTCCTTAGAATGTCTGACAAACTCCAGAGTTTAAGATTGAAATAAATTAGTCAGATTAAATAACATCAAACCTTATTAACATATTAATCTTAATTATGAAATTATTTTACAATTTTACCTAAATTTATTATTTTATCTGCCAGCTTACTCCAACACAAAAAAGAAAAATGCAATGTACTAAAACATGCATGAAGCAAGATGAACACTGCAACAATATTACAGTAATATTAACACTGAAGTCCTCTGACGTGATTTTCACTACAATTGAGAACTGACATCCAAAATGGTGTTGCGTTTGTATAAAACAAAAGAGTTTCAGTTACAGTCTGACATACAGAGTTGCCATAAACAACATTGAATATTAGGAAAGATCAGGCCGCTGAATGCTGCAATTGACCAATTTGAATAAAGTATTCCAGAACATCTGATTTTTGGTGTGATCTGGTTCAGGTAATATTACCTCATCTTTGGCTGGCAGACAGTACAGACACTGTGGGGGATGCTCCATGGGAGTTAAGATTCTCCATCATGGCCCCCGACCTTGTGACAAATTGCCCATGACGTGGCTCTGCTCGCCAGGCACGGAAGCCTATTCTTTCTCACATCTCTCATTCCCTTCAACCTGCCTTTCTCCTGTCCTCCCATTGTTCCATCCTTCCACTGCCCTGAGCTCTCATCTACCGTTTCTCTATCCATCCATCCATCCATCCATCTATCCAACACTAGCTTGGAAAAGTTCATTTAAATAATGGAGCATCAGTCTCAAACAAACTGTGAATGCATTGTACTTCATGGATAAAATCGAGGGCCTTGTCAAAGTCACACTAGCAGTTTGTTGAACACTGACCTGCAGGTTCACGGCAGAACAAAAAGACATTTGAACAACAGAGGATCTAAATGTAGCAGAGAAAGTATACTGTGACCAGGGTGTGAACTACGGGGGAGCTAGGGGGAGCTCGGCTCCCCTTAATAAGACACGGGCTCCCCTGAAAACGTGATATATGAAATTTTGGGGGGGTCTCAAAAATATTGACAATGTGTTATTTTGACATGTAATTTCAGTTTTGTGTAATGTGATCATCGTGGATTATTATGTGTAAAATTGCAAAAATATCATTCATTTATGCATGACGGCGATTTAAACCTAATTCACGTCAATAAAGATAACTATACATGCAATTCTTGTCATGAGCATCAAGGTGTGGGGGCGCTGCGGTGCAAATTCCACTCATGTTTAGTACATGTTAACTCAAAGATTCGTAGAAAAAATATAAACATTGGACTCTGTGGTCGATTCTGTGTTAAGGTAAGGCATGTTATTCGCAATTATGTGTTGTGGCTGGGTTGTTATAGGTCTGCATGACTCTCGATGTTTTAGGGCTAACTGAACGGAGGAATTAGGGTATTCTTCTGTAGCCTGACGATGAGTAAATTTAAGCGTTGTCCATGTGAACTCAAAGACAGCCTGATGCTTTGTTTATAGACTATTTGTGGTTTAATGTCCATGAGAACCCAATTAGCCATCACAGCACTGGTGAAAGGCTCTACAGCATCAATAATCACCTTAATGAGTCAACAGGGCCGAGAATTAGTAGTGAATGCTTTATGAGATGCAGAGATGTCACTGGACAGATGACATGGTACTAAACAAGGTATCTATTAAAACATCTGTCAACATATAGATTCTAGAGGGTGAAATATGAGTGTCGGGAGAATTTGAATGATTTCGGATGGTATGAAGCAAGCTCCTCGTGCAATGTTGTTTTGGGAGACCAACCAAAGGCTGAAGAGAGGGAGAAGCTGGCAGATGTGGACGGAAATCAAGAATGATATTAGCTGTGGTTAGGAGAGGAGGAAGAGAGAAAAGAGATGACACAGGAGGATTGATGTTCTCAGAATGGAGGAGAGGGGAAAATAAACAGAATGAAGTCAGTAGATGGGTGCGGATGGAAACATGGAAAGATGGAGAGAGAAAGAAAAGCCAAAGGATTAAAGAGGAGTAAATGAGGGGAATAGTGTGAGATGGAGGAGAAAAGCAAACACATTTTTAAGTTATGAAGGTCCAGCTAGTGTGTTTGCTCAGATGGTTTTGCTCATACTGAAGAGGGGGGCGCTGGATCAAAAGGCCATGTCATTCTGTAATGGAGCATAAATGTAAGTGATGCTGCTCCAGCTCTCTCCTTCTTTAATAACTCAGCTCTATTACCCCACAGAGTCTCTTTGAAAACACAGCCTGTGACAACATCCAAAGAACATTTGAAATCAGTTAGCTAACAGACGAAAGACCCTCTCCTCTTAAACCTTTTATGTAGAGCATAATATCTTTAATTTGGATCACTTTGAGACACTGTTAGTGTATTGATTGGTGTTAATCTAGAGTGGCAGGAGCCGATTTTGTGTCATGGCAGAACAAGTCTCTGACAAATACAGTAGCCTCCAGAACAGGTAAAGCACTAAATTAATTCCAAATTAAATAATCAAGCAATGTGTGAAGGAGTGGAGATCGCCAGTGGCTGCCCGAGGCGGTGGTACTGGAGCGATGGAAAATGAGGTGGGATGGAGGGCGCTGCCATGCTCCTGGGTCGAGGAGTTTGAGAACTGAGAACTGTTTGAGCCAGTTCCTGGATTTTTGGGGTTTGGAAAGGTGCTTTCCACGATTGGCACATAAATACTTTGGAGATGCTGGCAGTGTTTCTAGGTGAGATGCCTGCTGCTCGTAGACCCATTTTCTCAGGTATGGTTTTCTGACCTGGTCGATCTGTTAGAGGGACCCCCGTGGGAGATTACCCTCAGACCGGACCTGTTGTCCCAGACCAAGGGCATGATTTGACCTCACATGCTCTTCCCAGTGAGGGTGTTGAAGGCTTATGTTAATCGCACGACACAGAGGCGTAAGTCTGATCAACTGTTTCTATGTTTTGGTGATCAAAAAGGGGAGCGGCTGTCACAAAGGAGATGCTATCTTTCCTGCCTATGAGGTGCACAGCTTGGCTTCACCTCCAGGTGTGCTCGCTCATTCCACTAGAGGAATGGCTTCGTCTGTGGCTCTGTTTAGAGGGTCTTGCTTGGAGGATATTTGTGTGGCGGCAGAGTGGTCTTCTCTGCACAGCTTCATCAGGGGTGCTTCTCAATATCCCTCCTCGTTTCTCCGTCCTCCACCCTATGACCCGGAAACCGATCGAGCTCAGCCATCTTGAAGGATATCTCAATTCTCTAATTGCACCACAAGGAGGCGAGGATCGAGGAGTGAGGAGGCTTCCAGAGGAGTCATGAGCGAGTATACACAGGTGTATCCTTTGTGGAAGTGTTTTTCATGGAAAAACCTGACGCACATATAAATTCTCCTCCCTCTTCACATTTGTTGTAATAATTTTAATTTATATTTTACCATTGCAGTTTAAATAAACCATACATGTCATATATTTCAAACAGGGCATCTTGCTTTATTAATATTTATTATGAATGTCTTAAATAACAAGTTTTAACAACACAAGGGCAGATCCCTATAGCGCAACTGATGATGCTCTGAAGTGGCGCTAAAGGAAGCGAGGATATATCATTTCACTTGATTCAATTACTCCGTTCTCACATCTTTTTCTTGCGTCCTTCCCTTGCATCCTGAAGGGGTGGAGCTAAGACGCGAGTAAAGGAAGCAAGGAAAGGAAACGAGGATGCACAAATAAGAATTGAAAAGTACCCCCAGTTTTATGGTTTGGAGGTGGGGAAGGCACCTGGCTCCCAGGTCTTGGCTGTTTGAGCTCAATGCTTTCCTCGGTCTCCCAGATAATTCAGCAATGTAGTTGAAAGTGCTATGATATACCATTCACGTAACGTCATACAGCAGTGTTGAGTGAACCTACAGTATGAAAGGGAACGTCTCAGTTACGTATGTAAACTTGGTTGCCTGAACAGGGAACGAGACACTGCGTAGCTGGCCGTTCTCCTATTTTGCGTCAATGCTTCCTTCGTAATGGAATAAAAGAGAGAAAGAAGAGAGGCCTCAGCAGTTGAATTTCAGGGCTGAGGGGGTAGCTCCATCAAGTTTGTCTCAACAAAGTCAGACCAACAAGATCTAAAAATGGCTGAATTTGCTGCTGTGGCAGGCGAAAATCATTTTTTTTAGAATCGCAGCTTCTGACATGGTAGCCAGGGAACTAAAGTTTTTATAGATGAAATTGTGCACAGACACCAAATGGTTCTGTGGACGGCACCGTCTTTGATTTAGCGCAACTATTCGCTGTATCGCTGCCATAGTTTGACCAAACTCCCCACCACAATCATTCCCTTTAAATAGTCTCCACATATTAACATTAAGGTACAGCTTAAGGTATAACTTAAGAATGACGTAGTGTTAAGAATGTTTTGGGAAACACACCCCACAATATTATCATCCATTGTTGTAGTAGAGGCTAATAATTGTTATAGACTGTTATAAATCATTATTGCTATCTTTATAGTTATCCTTCTTGGTGTGAACGGCATTCAGTCAGTGATTTTGAATGAATCACTTGAAAGAATGATTCCAAACTCATGAAGACTTGTGTTCCATATTGTAACGTGGGGAGCGTGACGACGGAGTTGACGATCCAAATGCAGCTTTATTCAAAAGAGTGGTCAAAACAAGCAAGGGTCAGGGCAGGCAGCAAGCAATCAGAAACAGTCCAGGGTCAAAAACAAGGCAAAGCAAGGTAACAAGGAAAACACGGGAATTTGGGAACGCTACAGGCTAGACAATACTGAGCAATGAATGAGTGAAAAACCAGGCTTTAAATAGGGTGAAACTGATGGAGGTAACAAGACCTCCATCTTGTGAATGCAATAAGTGATGATGAGTCCAGGCAAAGGATTATGGGGAATGTAGTTAGTGAGGGAGTGACAACAGTCTAGGGTGGAGTGCCCAATGAAGGAGCTTGTGGGCACTCCAGCTGGTGATCGTAACGCATATGACATACTACACACTCTGCACTTAGGGCCTACACTATCTAGTGTATAATTTTTTAGTGTATGTTTTTGTTATTTTGTCAACCAAATTCTAAGCCTGACAGCCTTCTGCTAAGTAAGAAAAGCTGTAATAGTTGAGTAGGCCTAAATTAAGTGTCCAACATTCCACAATTAGTTTTTTTTCTTCCCTCAGTTGATTAAGTACATCATCAGGGTAGCTGAAGTGCACTTTGTCTTTATAGAGTTTTCAGGGTGAGCACAATACTCCCACTACAAATGGCATAGGATACTGCATAAGTATGCAAATTGGGATGCATCTTTGATTAATTCCTGAATAAATCAGTGTTTTGAAGGAATCAGTTGACTGAATAATTCCATGACTCACTCATAAAGAGTCACTTCCACCAACTACTGGCATAACGATGTAGCCTGCAGAAACATTCACTGAAAATCTGTCTTGAACAAATGGTGTGATACAAACAATGAAGAAATTAGAGGACCGAAAATAACTTGTATAAAGGTGTCTAAACAGTATTCAATTCAGATCAACGAGTGCTATCAGGATTAAGTAGGTCTGATGTAGATCAAACTGTGAAGCACACAGAGGTCCTTTTTTTTAAAGGGTTCATGAAGGGGTCTACAACCCTGACACATACATAAACACATAAAAGACACACACGAGGTGCATAAGAAAACCGGATGGCTAGCACATGTGGCTAAGTTTTATTTCACTTTGCAAGGAGCACTGGAAGTGCACCAGATGTGTTCAGAAGCATGACTGTGTAAACATCTGAATGTTAAATCTATCCATACCTTTTCCATACTAGAAATCAAGATCAAATACATCGAAACAAGATTGAATAGCTGAAGTGACAAAATACTATAGAACCCATTATAATCAGTGATGCTGTCTACACTGGATGCGGCGCGACGCGACAAAATACTATAGAACCCATTATAATCAGTGATGCTGTCTACACTGGATGCGGCGCGACAAAATACTATAGAACCCATTATAATCAGTGATGCGGTCTACACTGGATGTGGCGCGACACAACAAATCCCCGACAGTAAACTGCTGCCTCGTTCTATCTATGTCGTACTGATAGAAAAATTTAAAAAATTTGCAAAGGCGACAAGACGGCATTTTACATTTTTTAAAAATTGATTTTTTTTCATGTGAGGGATAAACCTAGTCTTTACAATGTGTATAAAAACACTACATGTATTTTCCATAAATCACAGCCAACTCACAACTGTTTTATTTTTTAATACATGTTAAGAAATTGCATTAATTGATGATGAGCCGTTGAATTATTGGAAAATAATGCACACCCAAGGTGGGTTTTGACCCATAAAAACTACTGCTGCAACAATGTTAGAAACATTATTTTTCTTTGAAGCTGCCATGTTTGAAAAAAACGACAATTTCAAACAGCAAAAACGAATACTAGACTAATGTCAATAAAATGTTCTCAAGCCTACTGAAGAAAATTAAACAGTCTAGAAGCAAATAAATAAATAAATATATGAATCTAAAATACAAATGAAAATAGTTTTTGAAAAAAAATTCAGATAGGTCTTTACAATAAAGGAATAGCCTACTACAGAAATTTTAAGATGTAAAAAACAACAACAACAAAAACTGCACAATCTTCACTGTATACATTAAATAAATAAAAACGATTCTTATTAAAGTTACTATAGTGATTCAGATAAGAGCAGTGAGTGATTTTCTCTTTTTCTTTTGTAGTTTGATTAACATTAGCAGATTATAACAGTCGGCGGCAGCAGGTTTACTGTCGCTTTAAGACCCGACACACGGATCAAATATTCTGACACGTCCGTATTTCTCCAAACTGTTCAGGTTCACTGAAGACATAACCGACTGCCTTTACATACTCTCCAAGACGGGCATTATACAGAACTTTTAGTGTATTTGAGTGTGTAGCAATAACGCGAAGACAATTTATTTCGGCATTCACACGTTGACTGACTGAGAGGCACGCTTTGGGTGAGTGCGCACAGAAACCCGTCAGTTTTCAAGTACTGGCAAGACATGCAAATAGCCCAATGAATGACACTTTCGAGACAGTGCATCGTGTCAGTGACATCCGTCAACTGTCACTGGACTCGGAAATATTTTTCGAATCACAAGGCTCGAGTCCAAGTCCGCTAAATGTTGTACTCGAGACCGGTGTTGTGCCGAATTCTGCACCCCTGCCAGATTATGCACCCCCTCATTGAAGTCGCTACTTGATTGCCTAATCCCAACCCCTCTCCCACACCTACTCCTAAACCTACCAATACTAGGGGATGCATAATCTGGCAGGGTGCAGATTTCGGCAATACACCGGACTCGAGTCCGAGTAGTAAACACACATAAGTGTCTTCCAGAAGTCAGTGTGTGCGCGCATGTTATTTTGAAGGAAATGCTGTACACATTGTGACAGTGCACTTCAGATTTCAGTGTCACTTCAATTTGGAGTTAAATGGCTGGATTTTTAAACCGTCAATATTAGCTGGTGAAATAAGTGCATATAGGAAAAAAATCCGACAATCAATTCCAAACATCACAGACTTTTTTGTAAAATGACTCAGATGATAAGTATACCATAAACTAGTTTCTTGACTGTAATCCTGAAAAGAGGATGTATTATTGGTGGGAAATTGAGCTGAAATTTTGGTGAAGTGAATGAAAAACACCTTAATTTCTGAAGACAAGAAGACAGACAAGTCAGCATTCTGTAGTATTCTTATATTTGTATAGATTTATATATTACACATTTATTACTGACACAGAGCATCATAAAGCAGATAAACATGGCAGAAACATTTGTAATTACATGGGTACAACAAAAAAAATCACATAAATGTTTTACCATGCCATTGAATGTAGACATAGAAAGAAATAAAAGAAGAGACTTTAAATGTTCCAAAATGACTTTGAATGTTGAGGTGGCTGTAGAGGCAGCAAGAACCAGCTCGCTACCTACACAATTAGTTCATATTCACTTAAAGAAGCACTTGACTATAAAAGCCAATATTGTATTGTATTTGAATGCTACATTGACCAGGATGTTCTCCAGTTGATTTCAGCCTCTGTATTGACACCAACACCACATTTCATACTGAATACAAATGAATCAAAATCACAAGTATGAAAAAAGTACATAAAGACAGTGATGATTCTGAATATAAAATCATTATGTTGTTACTTCACAAAACTGCTAGGCTGCTATTGAAGAGACAAAAACAAGTTCCTGGTGAAAACAAGACGTAATTCTAAAGAACGCCATTGTTTCCAGATTCATGAAGATCCTTCATTTGTGGCATTTAGTGTTTTATTAGTGTTTTTCTTTTTAAGGTAAAAATGGTGTTGGCAATCGCTGGGATTGGGGTAGCCCTTGGAGACATGGTCCTCTAAAGAGGACAAGGCACATAGCCCTTGTATGGGGGACAGACCCCCTTAAAGCACTGTAAATGCTCACCACTGGGTTCCAGCAAAAAATTGAGAAATAAATACTAAATGAAGATGACTCTTGCGTGGTGGTGGGACCCTGCAAGCATTTAATCTTTCCCGTAACATCCACTGGCTCATTGCATCATTGTGCTTTTCAATTTGTATTTGGCAAACTTGCTCAAAGCAATAAGACCATTTGAGCCATAATTTTAAGAAACGGGTTATTATTATTATTATTATTAACAACATAAAACACTAAAAAACAGACGTGACGGCACATTTGGTAAAAACATATACACACAGTGTCCCTTAAAATTACATTTATCAAAAAAAACTGGTAGTCTGTTGTCAATAAACTATACTGAAAAGTGTGCATGCTTGTAATTCATTTTAATATGCTAATATTCAAAATATTTTGGTCTGTTTATCATCAAGGATCCCTCCAAATAGTCAGGTCGCCGTTTGTAATTAGAATATTCTCATAGTGAAATATTCGGTGCTTATTTTGGGATAATTTCTGCACACACCTATAAGGCATTACAGAAAACACCTGGATGGTATCTATAACAGGAACAGCGCATTCCTTTGCAGTCAACTGTTTAGGTAAAGCACTCTAAAGCGGTTTGAAGGACAAAGGCAAATGTTTAGGCAGTGTTTTCCCTTCAGTATCCCATCAGGAAGCATAAAGAACGGAACTGGCCATTCAAAAAAAACAAAAGGTCATAATCAAAAAAGGGGAAAACATGGGATCTTTTCAAGGGATCTTTTTTAGACTTAAACATGCAGATTTTCCTGTATAATTATTTTAAATAAAAAAGAGGCACTGAGGTCAGTGTATAAGTTTCCTTTTGCTGTCAATGACAATATTAAAGTGAAAATGGCACTACACTTTAAAAACAATCCATAAATGTAATTTTGAAAGCTTATAACTTCATTGCACATTCATAATGAAAAACACCGCTTTTTTTTCTCTCTTCATTGTCAGTGCGACTGACATTTGGGTGAATTCAAACGGAGAAATTAATGCTCAACAAATTTCCAGAAAGATTGTTAGTGCAGGTTTTTTGTCCTTTTTTTTTTGCTTAGATATGCTATATGTTTATACACCTCTAATTCATAATGCAAATTGTTAACTATACATTTCAAAATAACAAACACTAACAGTCTGACTTTATAAAAGTCTGAATTGATCAAAAAGTATCAAAGATTAATGATTTCATTCACCAATATCCGGACATTCCTTCTTTTTTCTTTTCTTTTTTTAATTTTTTCTTTGTACACAGTGTTTGATACTCAGTGCTACGTTACTGTAATATAAAAATCTCGAGTCTCCAGAATATAATTCACTGGAACTGGATCGTTCAGAATGTGGAGAGAAAACAGAAGCATGAGAGGCCTTCACGCAGACAGCTCTCTTTTCCCATCCCCCCTAATGATCCTCCATAATTATCATTGAGAAGCAGTGACAGAATTAATGAAAGAACAGAAATGAACCTCCAGGTTCCTGGCATTTGAGAGCGGACAGGCCTCTACTCAGATCTCAGCAGTCAGCCATATAGCGGCCTGTGAATGTTCACAAACACACATCTCCTGTCAACTCATTTCAAAGACAAAACTACATGCTCAAGCATATGTTGAGAATGCATTGAAGGATAAGCTGTTATAATAACATTATGATCCTAAATCATTAAATCTTCTATTGATAGTGTAACTGGTGAAGTCTAAAATCATTCTTACCAGTGGCAAATCTCTTCTTATTGAGGGAGAGTCGGTAACCGGAGCCAACCAGTTCCACATCTACACCAGACAGAGTGCTGCCCTCGCTGAAGAACTGAACAGCCAGGGTGGCAGGGATGGATGGACCATCAGACAGCTCGAACTTTGCTCTCAAAGAACCAGAGCCTGACATACACACATAGACAACACTGAAATCCTCTGTGCCAGATGACCTTTCAATCTCTACAACATAATATAGAAAAATACATAGCGGTATCTACAGAATAACAGCTTTCTGAAATTTCATTTTGAGCATTTAACATTTCTATTTCATTTTGTCTTTAAAAATCTTTTGTAAATTCACCTATTTACTTGGAAAATGAGAAACAATACTGTGGTGCACCTACTCACAAGCTGAGGGGTTGCTATTAAAGGGTTAGTTCACCCAAAAATGAAAATTAGACTGCGTTTTACTCACCCCGAGGCATCCTAGGTGTATATGTCTTTCTTCTTTCAGACGAATCCAGTCTGAGTTATATTAAAAATAGTCTTTGATCTTTCAAGCTCTATTATTGCAGTCAGCAGGTGTTGCACGCATCAGTCCAAAAGAATCAGAATCAGAATCAGAAAGAGCTTTATTGCCAAGTATGCTTGCACATACAAGGAATTTGTTATAGTGTCACAAGCTTCCAGTACACGGAGACAACAACAACTCACAGATAATAAAAATAAGATGTGAATAAAATACACATGCATAAATATAAACCACAAAAAAAGAATAAATTGTATGTACAGGTGTGCTATAGATAGAATAGGAATGGAATAAAATAAAATAAAGCTGTTGGGATGTACTAGGATTTAGGGTGATTAATAAGTATAAGGTTATTGCACATACAGTACTTTAATTGGACAATGGGAGAACATTAACTGTTCATGAGGTAGATTGCCTGGGGAAAGAACCTGTTCCTGTGCCTGGCTGTCCTGGAATTCGGTGCTCTGTAATGCCGACCAGATGGCAAAAGTTCAAAAAGGAGATGGCTTGGATGTGATGGATCCAGAGTGATTTTCTGAGCCCTTTTCCTCACTCTGGATGTATACAGTTCTTGGAGGGTAGGCAGGGGGGCACCAATAATCCTTTCAGCAGTCCGAACCGTTCTCTGTAGTCTTCTGATGTCTGATTTTGTAGCTGAACCAAACCAGACAGTTATTGAAGTGCACAGAACAGACTCAATGACGGCTGAGTAGAACTGCTTCAGCAGCTCCTGTAGCAGGTTGAATTTCCTCAGTTGGCGAAGGAAGTACCACCTCTGCTGGGCCTTTTTAACAGTGGAGTCAATGTGAGTGTCCCACTTCAGGTCCTGAGAGATGGTGGTGCCCAGGAATCTGAATGACTCCACTGCAGCCACAGTGCTGTTCATGATGGTGAGTGGGAGGATTGCAGGGGGGTTCCTCCTGAAGTCCACGATCATCTCCACTGTTTTGAGGGTGTTCAGCTCCAGGTTGTTAAGACTGCACCAGACAGCCAGCTCTTTAACCTCCTGTCTGTAAGCAGACTCATCTCCGTCCTTGATGAGACCGATGACTGTAGTGTCATCTGTAAACTTCAGGAGCTTGACATAGGGGTCTTTAGAGGTGCAGTCGTTGGTGTAGAGGGAGAAGAGCAGTGGAGAAGAGGACGCAACCCTGAGGGGCGCCAGTGCTGGTGGTGCGGCTGTTATCTGTTAGAAAGCTGGTGATCCATTGACAGATAGAGCTAGGGACAAAGAGCTGGGTTAGTTTGGTCTGGAGGAGTGTTGGGATGATGGTGTTGAAAGCAGAGCTAAAGTCCACAAACAGGATCCTCACATAAGTCCCTGTTTTGTCCAGATGTTGCAGGATGAAGTGCAGTCCCATATTGACTGCATCATCCACGGACCTGTTTGCTCGGTAAGCAAACTGCAGGGGGTCTAGTAAGGGTCCAGTAATGTCCTTCAGATAAGCCAACACCAACCTCTCAAATGTCTTTATGACCACAGACGTTAGGGCCACAGGTCTGTAGTCATTAAGTCCTGTTATCTTGGGTTTCTTTGGGACGGGGATGATGGTGGAGCGTTTGAAGCAGGCAGGAATTTCGCACAGCTCCAGTGATCTGTTGAAGATCTGTGAGAAGATGGTCAGCGCAGGTTTTCAGACAGGCTGGTGTTACACCGTCTGGGCCTGGTGCTTTTCTTCTCTTGTTCTTTCTGAAGACCTGGCGCACATCATCCTCACTGATCTGAAACGTAGGAGTGGGGGAGAGGGGGGTTGCAGGAGGTGTTGATGGTTGTGTGGAGAGATGTTCAGAGCTGGTGTGGGGTGTTAGACTGGGAGTTTCAAATCTACAGTTAAACTCATTCAGGTCTTCAGCAAGTAGTTGACTGGCCTCAGTGCTGGGGGATGGTGTCTTGTAGTTGGTGATGTCTTTCAGGCCTTTCCACACTGATGCAGGGTCAATGGCAGAAAACTGGTGTTCTAGCTTTTTAGCGTAGTTCCTCTTGGCCACTCTAATCTCCTTATTCAGTGTGTTTCTGGCCTGATTGTACAAGACTCTGTCCCCCCTTTTGTAGGTGTCCTCTTTGGCCTGACGAAGATGACCGAGCGATATGCATCCTTTATTGTGAAGTAACAATGGTCCAGTATATTACTGTCTCTGGTGGGACATGTAACATGTAAAGTCCCCGAGAATGATTAAAACAGAGTCCGGGTGTTGTTGCTCTGTCTCTGTGATCTGATCAGCGAGTTTCTGTAAAGCTGAGCTCACGTGAACAAAGGCCTTCTGTAAGAAAAATATCCATATTCAAAACGTAATAATAACTTGAATCTAGCTTGCGCTCACTGTTGTAAACAGAAGCATTTCCGGGGGAATGACGTATGAGGTTATATGCTTCGGTGTACAACTGTTGGATATTTTTCTTACAAAAACGCATCGATTCACTGCAGGAGGCCTTTGTTCACCCCCCGGAGCCGTATGAGACACTTTTTTTATGGATGGGTGCTTTTTATTTAACTTCTTTTGGACTGAAGCAATGCAACACCCGCTGACTGCAATGATAGAGCTTGAAAGATCAAAGACAATTTTTTATATAACTCTGACTGGATTCGTCTGAAAGAAGAAAGTCAAATACACCTAGGATGCCTCGGGTGTGAGTAAAACGCAGCCTAATTTTCATTTTTGAGTGAACTAACCCTTTAAGTTTAAAATAGCTTTTACTGTCCCAGAAGTACAGAATGAGGTGTTTTTCTAAAACTGTTTTTTAAACCTCCACAAAGGTACAGTATGTTTATATTGCACATGGTACAAAGAACTTTTATTACAAACGATCATAGAAAATTCACTTTAATGATATGACTATGGTAGCCGAGAAGTGCAGAACAAATCACAATTCTGAAAACAAAAGAACAAATTACAAACGCAAATGCAAGTCTAAAAAACAAAATAACAATTCAGAAAACACAACAACAATTCAGAAAACATTATAACAAGTCAGAAAAAATAATGACAAATTCGAAAACAAAATAACAAGTCAGAAAACACAACGACAAATCTGAAAACAAATTAACAAGTCAGAAAACACAACGACAAATCTGAAAACAAATTAACAAGTCAGAAAACACAACGACAAATCTGAAAACAAATTAACAAGTCAGAAAACACAACGACAAATCTGAAAACAAATTAACAAGTCAGAAAACACAACGACAATTCAGACAAACCGGAAAAGGTAGGTATAGTTTGAGACAGTGCCATTGGTTTGGGATTGCTCACCGCTGACTGGACGAGACATCTGTCAATCAACGTATACAGGAAGAACCAGCCGAAGAACAGCAGAGTCGTGGTAGAAAGTTCGGAGATGGTATTAAAGTAGCTCAGTTTAAATGTATTGTATGAATTGCCCTTACTCTGGAATAAAAAATATATTTATATTTACATTTAGTGTATATTTACATTTAGTTAAAAGTGGCTGTAGAACGTCAGCTCCAGTGGAGCAGATGGATAAGCGCTTGACCTTGGCTTTTTGACGCTATCGACCCGGGTTCGATCCCGCCTTTTGCTGAACTTTTTTTCCCTCCCTTTTCAAATCTCGTATCACATCGTAAAGGCATTTATTTTCAATAAAAATTAAGGAAATAATCAAAAAGTTGAAAATAAAGTATGGGGTAGGGTTAGGGTAGGTGTAGGGAGGGCTTTATTGTACCAATAAGGTGGCATCCATTTAATAATTTAAATTTAAATTATAATTTACACTCAATACGTTATTATTGCATACTGTTTTATAATGTACTACAATACACGTTTGAACAGTAGTGTATATTTTGTATATAACTTAATATTACAATAATTAGGTCCATACAGCAGTGTTTTTGTTCCACAAGATATATTGTGTGTTTGTATATTTGTGTGTCTACTCCCTCCAACTCACCAAATGGCATTGGGGAGTGACTGCATGTTTGTGACATCTCCATTGACGGGCACTAACACCTGTACATTGGTGAGCGCTGCGGGAGGCTGCATGGCCTCTGGGTTGTATCGATAGTCCACTCGCAGGTCTGTAGTACTAGGAGTGCATTTCCAGTACACCACAAGGTTCAGAGGTGTTGACTGAATCCCATTTGAACATACCTGAGAAAGGCAGGCCAAACCAATCAGCATTTTAGAATGATTTCTGAAGGATCATGTGACACTGAAGACTGGCGCAAATTGCTGATGAAAATTCAGTTTCGGCATCACAGGAATAAATTACATTTTAAAATATTAAAATAGAAAACTATTATTTAAAAAATGTGATCATATACTGTTCAAACGTTTGAACAGTAGTGTATATTTTGTATATAACTTAATATTACAATAATTAGGTCCATACAGCAGTGTTTTTGTTCCACAAGATATATTGTGTGTCTACTCCCTCCAACTCACCAAATGGCATTGGGGAGTGACTGCATGTTTGTGACGTCTCCATTGACGGGCACTAACACCTGTACATTGGTGAGCGCTGCGGGAGGCTGCATGGCTTCTGGGTTGTATCGATAGTCCACTCGCAGGTCTGTAGTACTAGGAGTGCATTTCCAGTACACCACAAGGTTCAGAGGTGTTGACTGAATCCCATTTGAACATACCTGAGAAAGAGGGCCAAAAGATCTTTGCTCACCCCTTAAGACCATGGCTTAGTTATCACCAACCTGATTTACACAACAATAGTCAGGCAAACAAAATATCAACAGTAAACATGCAAGTATACTAGAGCAGCTAGTACTAACTACTACTAACT
>NW_015505394.1:2241039-2268680 GCF_001515645.1 Sinocyclocheilus grahami | reverse complement strand
AAAAAAAAAAAACATTAAAAAACAGACATTTAAGTATGAATCTAAAATAGTAGGAGGAATGTGATTCAATTCAGACAATTCAAACCTTTGTAATGACAAACAATGAAAAATCAACAGGAAAAAGGAAAAGACATCTTTGAGCAATTTTCTGCCATGCATCCTCATCAGCCACAACACAACAGGCAAGTAGAATACACTGAAGATTAAATGGTGAGTCACAGACTGAGAACAGGGTGTGGTTTACCAGATGGGGCAATGCAGTTGGTTGATCAAGGACAGATGATAATTCATGAGTCTGTTAGTAAGTTAGAACAAAATGTTCTTCTGGGTTCTTTCCACTGTACCTGCTGGAGTCTCACATCTCTTCTCAAAAGTGGGCAGTTTCCCCACGAACAGATCATCCTCTTAATTCAAAATGAAAGGAAGGAAACCACAAAAAGAAAGAAAAAAATAGGGCGAGAGCACAGCCCAACAGTGAAGGGTGAGAATGGAGTGATCTGGTGAGTGATGTGTTGACTATATAATGAAATACATAATGTGTACAATATAATTTTTTTGCATGCTAGTATTCCTTAGACGTGGACATGGCTATAAAAAAACAAAAAAACAAAACTATATATATATGAATTATGACTTTACTGTTATAATAATGATTAAGTAATACATGTAATAAATGATAACAGTGTGGAAGAATCCGTATTGCATCATTTGGCATGTGTGATATGAATGTGGATGATGTGAAAAAAACATTTTGTGTGTGCATCCTCTGTTCTTCTTGTGTTCATCATGTGTATATGCGTGTGTGTGAGACTGAAAACTCACCGACAGTAGGTGTGTTGCTGGTGCTCAAGGAAGTGTTTGAGCTGAGAGAGGAGGAGCTCTCTGCATGAGCCAGAGGAGCAGCGGGAGGAGGGCTGGAGTTGGATATCTTAGGAGGGCTGAACGGTCGGCCCTGCAGAAAACAACAAACCGATTAATAATTAACTGCATTCAATCTTCATTCAGATCAATCCCTGTAAACTAGACTGGGTAAAGGGGAATCAGGAAATATCTTCTTTACTCACAGCCTCATTGATGCCCGTCAGCTTGCCTGTAGGTAGTTTGGGCCGTGATAATGGTCTTGGAGGCGGGACAATGGTTGCTGTGCCCAGGGGAGTGGTTGGCCTGTTTGGAGGTGGTACTGTGCATGCATGCATGCATGCAAAAAAAAAAAAACAGAAAAGGTGACCACAAATGTTAGAACCACAAAAAAGGGGAAAATACAGAGGTAGCACTCTCTGAGCATGATTAAAATCAAAATGTTGCTATACTGGGTTTGACATCACACAGTCTTGCAGAAACAAGCTAACAGTCAAATCTAAAGATTACACCTAATGCACATGCAAGGGTCAGCGTCACAATATCAACAAAAGTAAATACAGAAAATAAGGCTAAAAAATAAGATCAAGCAAAAAAACCTAAAAGAAAAATCAGCACCTTTTAAAACCATAGTTAAACTGTTTTTGAATTAGAAAATGTTGGATATAGTATTTATGAGCAATTTTGCAGACACATTTCAAACATATTAATGAGTAATTTATTAATGAGTAATTTTTAATGAGTTGCTTTGTGTAGGTGAAAATAAATAAATAAATAAATAACATACATGCATAAAAATAATAAAAAACAAACCAAATTTGGCCCACACATTTTCTTACTGTATTCCTGTATCCAGCTAAACAGTACATTTGAAAAGTTACATTTGCATTATTCATATCAATAATCAATGCAGAAAACTAAAAAATAATAAATTCATTTGAGTAACTTTACCAAGTTAGTTTGTGTAGCTGAAACAAAATAAAAAAAATAAAATAATTAAAATAAACTTGGGCCAATTTTTTATCTAGCTAAACTGTAATTTAAACTATGATGGTTTACAGGTTATTTGGTTACATTTGTATTATTCAAAACAATAATCAATGCAGAAAATGCAAAAAAAATAATAAATACATTTTCACCAATCAATCAATAAAAATAAAAAAAATAAAATAAAAAGGACCAAATCCAACAAATCATTACTTTACAATGAATTAAAATTGAATTAAAAAGTTACGTAAAAAAAATCAGGTTTGTTAAAACCACAGAACACGTATATCACTGTCATGTAGCCATGGGACAGCGTTTGAACATGCTTAGAACTCTCATTCCTCAATATTACCATCCTGCATGGGTCGGGCTGGTGCTTCCTTTAGAGTGGGGGTGCTCTCCTCTCTCCCAGTGCTGCCAAATGGGTCAGCAGGCTCTCTGGAGAAAACCTTGAGCTGTTGAGACACGGGCACTGAACGAGGCCTCGCTGGTTGATGGGACGGTCCACGACATGGAAAGGCAATCCATTGGTTCTGGGCCCAAGAAGAAAACATGTCTGGACCAGCTGCGGGAGCACTGAGAGGGGGCTTGTGGGTAGCACAGTCCTTAGAAGTGGACTGTAGGGCTGGAGGCACACTCATTGCTCGAGTTGGGCCAGGGTGGCGGAAAGCAACAGCCGTTTCAGGAAGCTCCCAAGGAGAGATGGAGGGAGCAGAGGGGAGAACAGGGAATGGCGAGGAGCTCAGCTTGGCAAGACCAGCAGGAGGCGGCAGTTTGGAGGGAAGGGGGAAAGAAGGAGCCTTGGTAATCTCAAGACTGACTGCTGAAGGAGAGGTGGGCTCCCACTGTAAATCCACTTCTGTTACAGGGGTCATCAGAGAGAACAGAGTAATGCACAGTTGTAAAAATGTACCACATACTGACAGGCATGCTGAAAAGACTACATGGAGAAAATGAAAGAAGCACAGATGACCTGGATGTGTGTCTATGCAGGCTCTGAATCTGAATGTGGAAAACAGCTCTACAATTCACATAACTATATATAAAAAAAGTCATATGAGCACAACATTGGGAAAAATTTGAAGTAAATGAAATAAACAGACCTTTTTAAATGAGGCAGTATCAGTGAAAATGATCAAAATATGTATGTAAAGATACAATTTATAGTAAAACAAAATCAGTATAAAACTATATATAAAAAAAGAAAAACAATGAAAAAAAATACAAATTACTTTTTAAAATAAAATAAAAGTATTAATTTATAAAATAATACAAATATATTATAAAACCTATTATAAAATAATGGTCATATTGTAGAATCCTACTGAAACGTACTTTTAAAGATCCCTCTAAAACACATAACAAGACAACCCGGTGATCCTAAAGCAAACTACCAGCTAAACTTCATGTACCTCTGTCAATTACAACTAATACAAATGTATAAAATAAATCTAATAAAATACTGACAAACGAGTGTCTGGGCCAATGTGTAAATTTTGTCATTGTTTACTCACTCTTATGATTTTCCAACTTTTTTTTTTTGATTGAGTAAATGATGAACTATTTTTCCTTTTTGAGAGAACTATCCTAAAAGTACAATGAAGTGTGGCTCTGTTCTTATCTTCTGTGGACAGAAAATGTTGAAAACACTCATATTCACAGATACATCTCTTAGAAATATTAGGGGTGAGTTCAAGCAAAACATTCCTATCATCATTCGCATGTGTGCAGATTTTTGAGCCATTAGGGTCAGTGTCTGTTATGGGAAGAGTTTTATTCTGATGATCACACTGCAGGCATGGGTCATAAGCATTACCTGGATCTTCAAAAACCTCATCATTTAACTGCAGTGGGGGAGATGTAGGGAAAGATGCTAAGAAGAGAGAAGCCAGGTCTAAAAAATAAAAGCATTGAACAAATACAAAGCGAGGATGAGAAAATAAAAAGAAATCAACACAAATAAGGGTCAATTTAAACATATTATGACAGTAGAAAAGAAATACACATGAAAGAAATAACATTCAAAAGCTAAGTAAAAAAAAAACCCTAAATGGCACACAGGAGAAGAAAAAAAATCTAGCACAATAACTCGCTGTGTTACTAACATCCCATATCCTATTCACTGCTCTTTTTGTTCCTTTGCCAGGTCAGACCCATAACAAGATCAGGTTTGACGTCTGTGACATGGGGACGCTAAACTCCACCCTCTGACCTCTGAAAGTGCCAATTAACTCTGGATTATGATTGGCCCTCGCAGCTAAGGTCAAAGCTTGAATGATGGGTTGGCTTTTTTAGTGACTGCATTGAGTGGATTATCAGTGAAAAAAGCCCTCACTTGTTTGCAAACGATGCCCTTTTAAAACTATAACAGTCAGACTAGAATTTACTCAGATATTGTAATATTTTATTTTGTAAGAAATATTAAGTTAAAGGAGACATATTATGCCCCTTTATACAATATATAATATAAGTCTCTGGTGTCCCCAGAATGTGTCTGTGAAGTTTCAGCTCAAAATACTCCACAGATCATTTATTATAACATTTTGAAAATGCCTATTTTGAGTGGAAGCAGAAACACGCTGTTTTTCGGGCCTGTTTCTTTAAATGCAAATGAGCTGCTGCTCCCCGCCCCCTTTTCCAGAATAGAGCTGTGCCATTACAGGTCGGACCTGCTAAAAGCATCTGTTTTGGTTCTGATTATCATGTTTATCGTGCTGAAATCATTGTAGGATATCAGACCGAATCATAATTAAAAGCCACAAAAAATAAATTTGAGTATACTACATAAATTCTGTGAAAATTATTTGCATCTAATTGTTGTTGATGTACATCTAAATGATAATATTTACATTGGGTCAAGAAAGACTACTGCCAACTGCACCATTCCCCAAGATATGGAAGCTCCTAATTCCCAGATGTGAAAATTACATTTAATTTCAACAATCAAGGTCAAGAGCAAAGGAGAGGGAGTCACGTAGAGCATGAGGGAGCACAGGGACTACACTCACGGCATACACCCAGGGGTCTTTTTCATAATGCACACGCAATTTTGTGTGTAAATCATACATAAAACCCATTCTTGCGTAAACTGACATTTAATTCAATGGGAATATTTATGTTAAATTGATTTACAGTAAGCACGCTTTATAAAGAAATCAATTATTTTTGTGTTTCACAAATAAAGCCTGGGGGGTGTAAAATTCTGTAGAAAGAAGTGGGGTAAAATGAGACTTTTAGAAATTTAAGTTCAATTTAAGTTACAAATTCAAGTATCAGTAAACAATTGAGATGTTTTCAAAACGCCGATACTGTAACACCAAAATGTAAAAAAGTACACATAAACAAAAATGAACAAAAATAAAAACAAAACAAAACCACAATTTAAAATAAATAAATCCCATGGCATTAACAGAAGATTCCATACTAAAGCAAAGGACAGACTGAGTGAGATATGAAGTGGCTGTGGGATATGAGGGTTTCCGTGACAACAGCAGCCTGAGCAAGCTCTCTAGAGGAGACTGTTGTGGACTGGAAAAGCCCTGACACTTTCACCAGCCTGTAAGCATCATCAATAATGAAGGATGTCAGACCTAAGACAAGCCTTCCAGAGGCTGGGGGATGGAGGGGTGAATGACTTACGACTGTCTGCCTGTACAGTGTGTGTGTGTGTGTGTGTTGTTGATGAAGAACGTTCTGACTCCATCACTGTCAAGCTGAACTCTGTCATTGAGATAAGTGTAGATGCTGACCCTGAGATGTGTTTTAAATATAAATATTAATGTAATTGTACCTATCTTCTATTTTGTAAAACTTGCATAAGATATAAGAAAAAAAAGACCTTGAATTTGGTTTTATAAACAGTGTTTAACAACAATAGATTACTGATATAATAATGACATTGACACCAAGTTTTTTTTTTTTTTTTTATGTACCCAGAAGAGTGTGTATTTGCTGTATTACAACAGACGGTGTTACCTGATGAGTGGGGTAGCGAGGAGCTGGAGCCAGTGCTGGTCGGGCCAAATGGATCCAAAGACAGCAGGTCATTACTGGATAATGAAGATGGATAAAAAAAAAAGGATGAAAGTTGTAAATCAAAGTGAATAACTGGTTATATTGTTTTTCAAAAAAGGTTAACAGCAAAGCTTCTCTTACTCATTAAAGGATGTCTGCGCTATCTTGGACCGTCCCAGTTCATCACCTGTAAAACAATGAGAACACAAGCAACTGAGTAACGGCGCAACTCTTCAGGCTTTATTCATGATCTGAAGCCAGGTGCAAGAAACCCCTTAAATTAAGCTGAGAAATCCCTATACAAATATAACAAAGGGTTTTCTTAAATTAGCATTCTTACAGTTAGGCACTGCTCATTAGGTCCTGATTAAAATGCAGCTCATGTGTTTCATGAAGTAAAAGTTAAATACTAGATTAAGACATAGGTTATTGTTGTATACAAGGGGAACAAAAACAATATGGAAGCCAGGAAATGAACAGCAGTAGTCACTTGCTTAAGAAAAGATAGTGTTTCTAAACCATTAAGTGCCATGTCTTGTGGTTATAAAACTGGTAGCAAATTGAGTACTACATGAGACACACGTTCTTGCAACCCCATTTGTCACAGGTAAAGGTATCAAATACATACATTTAAAATGACATGCAATACAGTATATTATACACAAAGGACAAATGACAGTGTTAAAAGACAACAGATTATATTAGTAATCAAATATAATTTTGGTATAAATAATTAATTTGTGATTTGCACATTTTGTTTTCAATTTTTTTAAGCTTCAGAGGAATCCCTCATTCCCACCAACACACACACAGCTGTGGACCAAAAGAGAGTTTGGGTGACTAAGATTCTTGGGGAATACTCACCTGCCTTTGGTTTTATAGCAGGGAATGTTTGTTGCCGTGTCATTCCTACAGTAAGTATGTGTGAGATCCACATTTACAATAATATTCAGTACTACATATTCTTCAGTTTATTCTAGAAACCTAATTTGCACAAGTGCCGCATAATAAGAAATATATATGTACCAGAATTTTTTAAATCGGTATCAGTTGATATTGGATATTTAACTGTGCACATTTTACGATTTAGAATATATTTTGCAGTCATCCAAAGCCCACTAAAGTTAACTTTAAAAACACTAATAATTTAATGACACAGTTAAATATACTCTTTAATAAATATACATTTTCCATACCGTACATTATAATGTCATGATGTCCAAAGTCAATAAAGCATTTAAAACATCAGTTTTTTTGTGTGTGTGTGTTTTATTTTATTTAGACAAAATAGTATACAATTTTAATACTGGCCATTTATCAGTTATTGGCCATAACCTGATAAGAAAAATTTGGCCCAACACCAATAAACTGATAAGTATAATATATGCTGGCCATAAAATCAGTTTGTAAAAAGAATTTAAACATGGTTCAGTTAAAACATAAGAAAAGAATGCTTTCTCGACTATCTATCTCTTGTCGTTCCTGAAATTGCATCTTGATATGATTTCAGATAAACTACAAAATATATTAGATTAAAGGACTTATCGCATTAAATTATTTGCCAGACCTTATCAAATTCAGCATGTGCAAGAGGTTTGCAATAAATGCGTTTTTTGAAGAAATGTTAACTGTTCCAGTGTAAGAATAACAAAACGATTACAGATTTAAAGCATGTAAAACTTTCCTGGGAGGTTAACTTGAAATTGTTGCTCTTGATGTGAGAACATGCCGCAGTGTAAACACTACATTCTGGCATGCATCTGTGCTCGTTTAAGCCACAATTTACTGTAAAAAATTTAAAATTATGACGGATAGAAAAACATAAACACACAATTAAGCAGTTAATCTTGCTCATGGCTTAAGGAGGCAACACTGTGCTACTCAGATGAGGAAAAAATGGGAGATGATGTTTATTTTCTCATGGGATGAGTTGGCTTTGGAGGGGTCACCAGAGCAACATGAAGGAGGCTTGGCTAGAAACAAAATGGCAGGCGCTCTCCAGAGCCAAACCTTCAGATTGACAGAGGGATGGAGGGAGGATGAAAAAAAGAAGAATACTCACTGGATTGGTTTCTCTTCATATGAACCTGGAAATGAAAACAGGCTTTTATTAATGAGAGTGAGAGGAGTTACGAAAACAGCAGAAGACATGAAGTGCTTCATCCTCACATTCGTTCAATAGATACTGGCCTCACAGGATGACAAACACACACACACACACACACACACACACAGAAGATCTAGCAGAGAACCGCAGTAGTGAGATTACATATTCAAACCATAAGTTCAGCAACAACATTCTGCAGGCAGTCTAAACATGAGGAAATGAGTGGCAGAGAATTCAACCGAATTCACTACCAGGATTGTTTTGAGGCTAAGAAATGTCAACAAGAGTCAACTAGCAAAACGGCAACAAACGCACAAAGACGGGAAGGCTTGGTTTATTGTGTATTCAAAGTGACTCATATGAAGCCTCTCTGCCTCAAACTCTGTCTGAGTGGATAGAAAAAAATCCCACTTATTTTGATGAAAAGAAACACATTAGAAAATCAACGTATGGACCATACAAGTAACTAAATGGTAAACTGTGAAGGAAAAACTGTGGAAACACACAAACAAACACATGCATACTAATACACACATACGTGCATAGAGTAAAGGCAGGGTTTAGTCCCATAGGCAGAGTGGCAAATGGGTTCAACCCGCCAACGAAAGAAAGAGAGAGAGAGAACATGAAGGGGAAACAGAAACAACAGAAGACTAGGGGAAATGGAAAGCTCAATAATAGCAATAATGTACAGTACAACAGATGACATGGCATTCGTCGTCACCTTGATTTCCTGATTTAACCCAAACTGCCATAAAACATATCTGCCTAAATAAATGAAACAAACAGGGCAACGAAAAGAAATGAGACTGAGAGGGAAAGGAAACAACTCTGATATGTGACACAGACAAATGTTCAGTATGGTGAATGTAGTTTTTGAGATGTGTAAATGTTTCAGAGGCTAATCTGAGGGATTACTGAGCACAGTTGGGAGAAGACAGAAAGCTCAAGCCTGGTGAAATGAATGATGAAGAGCCTACCTAAAAGAAGTGTGTTAATCCATCTCAAACAGAGCAAACAGAGGCTGCAGCGAAGGTGTCTAAAGTAAACTGTCGCCCCGGCTGTGCTCACTGAAAACACAAGCTGGCACTTGTGAGGATGTGTTATTGCAGAAATACATCACTCTGTCATTTCGAAGCGTCACAACAGAATGAAGAGCAAGGGATGCAGAGAGAGCATGTAAAACACACACAAAAAGGGTGAAACTGAGCAGATGAAATCTTGAACAAAGAGAAAATCATAGTTACAAACAATGTTACTGATAACAAACCTAACCAATTTGTTTTTATTCTGTCCATAACACATCATAATGTTTATCAGCCAATACAAACACACTATCATTCAAAAGTTTGGTTGGTACGGTTTTTAAAAATGTTTTCTGAACAAAGTCTCTTATGCTCACCAAGGCTGCATTTATTTGATCAAAATCACAGTAAACAGTAATATTTGGAAATATTGTTTTTCTAATTAAATTTTTTATGTATTTTAAAATATAATTTATTCCTGTGATGAAAAGCTGTATTTTCAGCATCCTTACTCATTCTTCAGTGTCACATGATCCTTCAGAAATCATTCTAATAGGCTGATTTGATGCTCAAGAAACATTTCTTATTGTTATCATTAATGTTGAAAATGCATAGCTGTGGTGCTCAGTATTTTTGTAGAATCTGGATTCTTTGATAAATACAAAGTTCCAAATAGCATTTAATAATAACAATAACAATAAGAAGATCTTTTGTAATATTAAATGTCTTTACGGTCACTCTTGATCAATTGAATGCATCCGTGCTGAATGAAAGTAATCCTTTTTTTTTGTCAAAAAAGAAAAGCTGCAATCCATTCATAAGAATCATGGATATTTCAGAACTGGCTCTGAACACGTCAAGACATCGGCTGCCTTTATTTAACTAAAAACTGTTAAACTAAACTTTTTGTTACAGACACAGCTCTTGCCCATGCGCATTCACCTACGTGATCTTACACATTAGAAACACGGAGTCCCTCCGTGCTTCCTGTGGTGAGATTTCAGGCAGGAAGTTGCATGGGTTTGTTTACCAACAGCACTCACACACAGATGGTCCACAGGCCCACAGTGTGTGCAGGAGGAATTGCTTGACCACATAACTATACACACACACTCACACACGCACTTCATTTACAACATTAAATGACAGAATAGTAGGTCACCTTTGCACAAAGCAGTACATGTGTGATGTCACCACCTATCATGTCATAGTGACCAACTCAGACTCAAACCACTAGAGATTAATAAAATGTTCATTCCCTCGCTGGTAAAGTCTAACGTCTGTTGGGCCAACACAATATTGTTTTGAATGAGCCAGTTAAATCTACAGGTGCGTTATGAACACACACACACACACACACACACACACACACACACAGGTTTGTTTTTGTGAAAAGTGGGGACATCCCATAGGCATAATGGTTTTTATACTGTACAAACTGTATGTGCTATTGTCCTACACCAACCCTACACCTAAACCTACCCCTTACAGGAAACTTTGTGCTATTTCAGATTTTCAGTACACTCCATTCTGTGTGATTTATAAGCGTTTTGAAAAGTGGGGACATGGGGTAATGTCCTGAAAAGACACCTTCTCCTTACCTATGCCATACCTTTGTCATTATACAAATTTATGTCCTCATTTGTCACAAGAATGCGCGCACACACACACACACACACAAAAATAATTTACAACATTAAATGACAGAATAGTAGGTCACCTTTGCACAAAGCAGTACATGTGTGATGTCACCACCTATCATGTCATAGTGACCAACTCAGACTCAAACCACTAGAGATTAATAAAATGTTCATTCCCTCGCTGGTAAAGTCTAACGTCTGTTGGGCCTACACAATATTGTTTTGAATGAGCCAGTTAAATCTACAGGTGCGTTATGAACACACACACACACACACACACACACAGGTTTGTTTTTGTGAAAAGTGGGGACATCCCATAGGCATAATGGTTTTTATACTGTACAAACTGTATGTGCTATTGTCCTACACCAACCCTACACCTAAACCTACCCCTTACAGGAAACTTTGTGCTATTTCAGATTTTCAGTACACTCCATTCTGTGTGATTTATAAGCGTTTTGAAAAGTGGGGACATGGGGTAATGTCCTGAAAAGACACCTTCTCCTTACCTATGCCATACCTTTGTCATTATACAAATTTATGTCCTCATTTGTCACAAGAATGCGCGCACACACACACACACACACAAAAATAAACACACACACAATATAATTGCACTCAGGCACACAACTCAGGATAGGGAAAAAAGTGTGAAAGTATTTTCAGCATTTCTAAGGATCGCCTGTAAATATCATAATCAAATATTGCCCTCTAGTGTCTGCTGGGCCATCGTAGGTTTTGGTGGAAGAGATGAAGCGAGATGTGTGGGAAACAGAAACATGACTGTAAATGGTATCAACCAATCACAAGTCTCTTTGCTGACGCTGTACACAATCACCCTTTATAGAGGGAGCCCAGCGTGCATTACTCTGTGTATGAATGAATGTGAATGCAAGATATACGTCTATATGTGAGGAGTATGCGGTCATGGGATCTTTACACATGGTGTGTGTGCTGGTGAGAGGCATCTCTTACAGCAGGGGTGGGCGAGAGGGTGATGTTTCCAATAGAGGCCTTCAGCTCGTCGATGGTGGCTTTGTGCTGGTGTGTGCCGTTGTTGGTCTGCACGGGTTTGATCTGGACGTGGAATTTTCTTGGCTCGTCTTCATCTTCTGAGTCACTGGATGAATAAAAGGAGTTCTCTTTGGCATGTGATCAGAAACATTAAGGAAAATGGTTGACACACATACACAAAAAAGATACACGCAGGGCATGAAAATTTGTCTAAAGTATCACGGGCTAAGAAGATCAGGTTTGGTATTTTATTTGAATTTTTTAACATGTATTCTAGTCCACATAGAGTGATGACGCAGCTTTGGTAAAGAAAACAGAGGAACGAAGAAAATCTGATGGGAAGGAATGACTTGGCAGACATTCAGATAAAAGTGCAACAAAAAAAAGTTATCACACTATGTTCTCAAGCCAAAAAAAAGTGTTCAGAGTTTATACTGAGTAGAGGCGATGAAAGAGATAAAGGAAAATGTTTCTGTGGCTGAGATGAAAGTGTGTGTGTATGGGGAATGGAAGAGATGGATCTGGAGTAAGGATATCATTCTCGTTGACTTCTGGTCGGATACAGAAGCCCTCCTCGTCCAGCTGAGGCACATTCTGCAGAAAAACACAGAACACACCACAGACAAAATCCTATTATTCACACTCTTCAATACATCACAGCACAAGGAGAGTCCGACTGAGGTAAAACACACTATTGTTAGCGATATCACAAGAAGCATTTAGACTATGTTGTCTTTACGTAACATTGTAAGAATTATAGACAATCCTTCAACAACATTAGGTCACCACTCACGGCGTTATGAAGATCTATAGCACCGTAGAAACCCGGGGGAGCTCCGTTGGAAGTGTTCTGAAAGAAAGACGAACAAAAGGAGCTTTGTGGGTGCGAATCAAACGGAGTTTCTCCAAAATAACAAGAGGGAGCATACTTTGATCAGAAGAAAATGAGTTTCATATTATGAAATTACAGAAAAACACCTTTAGTATTGTCTTGATACTATTAATGTATTAATAATTAATGTACTGTAACATTCAAAATAAGAATAATTTTCTCCAGTAATAATAAATTATTAATAATATTAAAAAAAGAAAATAGAAAAATGTATACTCACAGCCGCTTCTACTTCAGCCGATTCACTATTCAAGACAGAGAAAAGTTTATGGAACGTTAATACTTCATTTTTACCTCAAATGCAAAATTACTCTGCAAACATAAGTTATTATAATTACTCAAACATTATAATTATTGCTCTAAATTACAAAAAACTCTCCATAACAAAAATATGTCTACTTCTCTAAACTTAATTTATCACCAGATCGAAATTTTCATAATCCTCTGTCACATAAAATTACAAGTAACTCACAAACTACTATGAAGAACAGTACGTTTGAGAATTTAGTTTAAAATAGTTTAATTCTTTAAAAAATATTGTTCAAAAGTCATAAAAAACAAGCAAGATCACATTAAAGTAAAAGTCAACACTTACGTGGAATCTGTGTCTTTATCTCTCCGTCTGCCTGGTATGGCAAAGGTCTTCCTTTTTCTGGGTTTAACAGCTAAACAGACACAGCAATGATTATTACAAATCTAGACAAATAGAGTTGCATCTGAAACCAATCTTAAAATGGGTATTATGACTTTTAAACAGAATGTAAAGGCTACAAAACTAACATTCTAAATGAATTATTATAAAGAGATGAAATCAGAGATATTAAAGTGAAATTATATTCTATATGTTCCCTACATAACAATAAAAAAGAAAATGGGAACAGAGAGAAAAATTCATTCAGACCTTCTGTGGCGATTGAGACATTACATTCCTCAAATTCAATGGGCCCTGAAATGATAACGAACAAATACAAATGATTGAAGGGATGTCCTGTTACAGTATACTGAATTCAAGAATTAACATATGGCGTAATATTAAAACTAATTTTTTTATTATTATTTTTTGTATTTTTTTTTTTTACAGCGTTTCATAAAACCATGAACTTAAATCCACGAAAATAGTAACAAATACGCAGGTCAGGTTTTTCTGGCAAGCAAATTTACAGAGTCCTCAGTAGGTCTGGTGGCAATCAGCACAATCTGACTTCTTCTTTAAGCCAGAGCATTTAGTTCACAGCCAGCATGCAACACACACTAATAGATGTGCACACATAAATGCCTGGAAGCACTTCTGCTTTTAACCTCAGAAATCAAACAAACACACAAATCCAATACAATGACGTGCAGCACTGATAACACTCACACACTAAATGCTGTATACTAGTCTTCACTGAAAATATGAATTAATATAACATATAACTGCAAAAGACAACAAACCGCAAGCTTCATTTCTTGCTCATCAATTTTGCATATTTACCTCCAAGCTTTAACACTTTTGACATGACCCATTTCCACACTGACACATGGGTGAAGGGATTTAAGCAAACAAAGTCACTGTATTTCACGGCTCAGGGTTTTGCAGTCATGACCCAACAACTTGTCAGCCAAGTTTTTATTTCAGAGTGAAGTTAAAACGCGAAACATTAGGATTCAACATGAAATCTAACATTACTCTGAACAGCATATAAATATAAATTCTGTGCTTTCATGACTGGCTGTAAAGAGAACTGGCTCAGTGCTCTAAGAGCCCTTTAGAGCGTGTTTTCTTTTGTGTTAATGCACATAAAAGCTAATGCTTGTCCAAGAAAAGGAAAGACAGCATTTTACTACTACCAGACCTCTGCAAGAGAGCCTGGGGCGCTATTTTCATTGCACAGAAAACGCCTTGACCTGAAAAACAAAAGCGTGTGATATTTAACTCAAGCGGTTCAATACAGTTTCCCTGGAGAATGACGGCTGTGACGGACCTCATGCGCACTGTTCAGAGCAGTCACGACAGGCACACATCACACACACGCTGACGCAGATGCAGTATGACTGATCTACTCTACTGCACCAGATCACTTCACTCTCTTATCTCTGTTATTGTTTGTTTGAGATCATCTCTGATCACACAATCAGAACTAAAGGTCAAATGCTGTCAGTTCACACACGTACCCAAATACACACACACGAAAAATGAAAGACCCACTTCAATTGAAATCATATTAAACATATCAGATTAGTTGTTATAAAATGTATAGTTCCGGTCCTTGATTCTGATTGGTTGAGCCGCGTTCGAAGCGGTTGTAAATTACTCTACAAACATACACCTTTGTTTACTTTGTGTGTTGCTTGGCAACCACTTTGTTGCAACCACAACGGTTTCTGAGGAACTACATTGTTTGGTGGAAGAATACTGTTTTTATTAATATCATTACACTTTATTTGCTCCGTTTTATTTTGTGAAACCTAACTACGTATACGGAATAACCGTTTTATAAAAGCAATAAGCCCCGTGAAGCCGTGGTTTACAGTGGCTTCACGGGGCTTATTGCTTTAATTTACTTGAACCACACACTGTCTTATTAGGGACATAGCACAGACATGCATTGTTTTTGCTATTATGTAATAATTCTTCTAAAAGAACTAACCTTCAGAAAACCTTTAGCATTTTTAGAATAAAAACCTAAACAAAACAAAAGCGAAACAACTACAAAATAAAATGAAACAAAACAAACAACTACAAAAAACAAAACCTTGTCCTTCTGAGGACCTTCAGGTCAGCTTTAGCTAAAATATTCATCAACCTTGTCTCCAAATAATAGCCAAATTAGAAAGGCTAAAAAAAAAACATCTGTATTATTTTGTATTCATTTTATGTAAAGCACTTTGAATTACCATTGTGTATGAAATGTGCAACATAAATAAATTTGCCTTGCCTTGCCTTCATTACAACAAATCAGCAAGTTTGTCTAAACAGATTTAGAAAGCCGGACAAAGCAGATCGATTTCTAAGATTTCCATGCAGCTGCAGGACTGAGGAACAGTTTCTTCTAATTGAGTGATGTCAGGCGAGGAACGGTGCAACTGACAACACTTCCAGACTCCATCTAACAATATTTATGCACACAAATCCAACCATCAGACACAACAATGCCATCTAAATCTGGAAAAAGGGTATTAGGTTTTGTTTAAATTCATGTACACAGACAGACCGCTTTGTTTACATGAACACGTGTGTATTTATGTGTGTGTGGGTTTATAGCAATACTTTGAGGAAAACATTGCTGAAAAATGTCCACAGAAGTTAGCTAAATCTAATAAAACCTTCATTTTGGAATGTCCTCAAAAAGAATGTCCTCATTTTTATTAAAACTCTAAATTTTTTAGTTAGAGTTGGGTTTCGATTAGGGATTGTCTTTAGTAATTATAATTAGATTTATTTTGGAAAAATACAACAGTCTAAGGTATGTCCTTATTTAGATAGCTAGGTAAATATGTGCTTTTGTGAATGCTCATACACATGCGTGTGTTTGTTTATGAGAGGCGCATGCAGTCATGCATTAACCAAGGATGTTTTTTTTTTAATTGCATATGCTGAGCATGGACTCTCGGATGGCAAAGCAAGGAGAGTTTGCGTGTCTGGCTGGCGGCCAGTTCACAGCCCAGCTGGATATCGTTGAACTGCTCTTGCAACCTCTCTACAGCCCAGCGTGTCACTTCGGGATTGTTTCCGTGGTACAAAGTTTGTTCAACCTCTCTCTCTCTCTATATACTGGTTAGGACTGCTCTGATTTCATCAGCTTGCCACACAGATTACTGCTCTGACAGCGGCGCAATCCCTAATGAACAGCTTGATATGGGGAAGGAATGTTTTGTTGACCAAAACAGCTTTTAGTCTCAATTAATTCTGCTGTCAAAACAAATGGAGGGCAACCAAAAGCCTCTATAGCTCACTATATCCTCATACATAGTTTATCTGGGCTACCTTCGTAGAGAATATTATATATAAACACACTTATACATATATACACTACTATTCAGAAACGTTTTTTATTTATTTATATATTTTCAATACTTTTATTCAGCAAGGACACGTTAAATTAATCAAAAATGATGGTAAAGATATGTATAATGGTACAAAAGACTTCTCTTTCAAATAAATGCTTTTGAACTTTCTTTTATTATTAAAATATTAAGCAGCACAACTGTGAACACTGATAATAAGAGGAAATGTTTCTTGAGCACCAAATCAGCATATTAGAAAGATTTCTGAAGGATCATGTGACACTGATGAATTCAAATTCAAATGTCAAGAATAAATTACATATCAAAATAAAGTATAACTCCTTTATTAAATATACTGAAAATGGTTGTTTTAAATTGTAATATTTCATAATGTTAAAAGTATTTTTTAAAAAGTCTTACCAACCCCCAAATTTTAAACACTAGTGTGTAACACAACACAACACAACATCATATAGGAGTGGTGAGAAAACAGGGAATTACAGCTGAAGTGTGTAATTTGTGTGACTTCCACTAGCGTCACCAAACAAGGACATTTTTTGTTTTCAAAAATTTTTTTTTTGCCATTGGACGAATAAAACAGATAGCCCCGCACCAAACTCATGCCATTGGGTGAGCCTATGTCACTGTGTCAGGATGTTCAAACAACACACTGAACACAGCAAATGTTTGAAACATTGCTAAGAGAGGAAAAACATTTTAAGAAGGTTTTTCAAACCAAAACAAAGGCAAAATCCTAGTGTGTAACATTTATATTGTTAACATAATTGTTGGCTAAACTGGTTTAATTACGCTCCACACCCCTTAAGCTTCCAGCAAGATTATATTCTCTATGTGAAATGTGAAAAAACTTCCACCCTGTGAAAAGAGGGAGAAGCAGGAGGTCAGATGAAAGGTCACGGAGGGATAAGTGAGGAAAAATAGCCAGAGCACAGGGGGAAGTGTAGCCGTGTCAAGCTCTATCAATTTCAAGTGGCTTAATCTCGTGTAAAGGTGGGCGAGCTTGACATTCCACTTAGCATGTGACGGCCAGTGCTGGCTGAGACCTTGGCTGAAAGCCCCTGTAAGGGTCAGAACGCCACAAATCCTCCAGTGTAAACTCCACCGTGTTACAGCAATCAAGTCAAACATACTCCTAGTGTTATAGTGCGGACTATTGCTCATTTCTAATCCCCCACCAAAAAATTTAAAAAAAATTATTTAGTCAGTTGGTAATGAACTCATGACCAGTCTTGTTAATAATATCAAGAGCAAAGTAGTTCAGTGCCAGAGGTTAAAGCTGTGTGTGCGTGATTTAGCTGTGTTACCTGGTCTCTCTTTGCCTGTCCCTTTGCTTTCTGCCAGTTTCTGTATGAGGCTCTCGACGGAAGTGTTCTCCATGTTTTTCACAAACTCTTCTTGCACCTTTAAAATAATAAACCAGGAAAAAAAGATACATGCACTTATTCAGTACTTTCACAGCAACATCTTACCAGAGAAAAATAAAAGTATATTTGTATCTAGATGGACTAGACGTATAATAGGTATAAAAGCATAATCAGCATCAAATAACATATGGTTCTCTAAAACAATTTAAAGTTACCCTTTAAAATGCCATATAGCACATTTAGTAACACTTTACCGTATACGGTTCAATTCATTAACATAATTTAATGCTTTAGGTATCTTGAACTAAAAATGAACATGTTCATATTCATTTATAAAACATGAACTTTTGTCAATTTATACAATATTCAACTTACAAAGTTCAAAATGTTGCACACTATGAGGATGTGACCAGTGGCACTGTTTCCCCAGGTGACCACTTTGACTGTCTTTGTTTTTATAGCCCTCAAGGGATGTGACAAATGCAATATGTCTTCTACACTGCTGACTCGATGCTTTTCTTTCATAGCTGGCGTGTTTCACAGATCTTCTAGTTCATTTCATAAACACACAGTACTTCATAAAGTGATTTGATCCATGTCCTTCTTTGTGGACTAGAGGAGGAGTGAAAGTAAAGCAAGGTCCTGACTGTCCTTCCAGACATGCTCAGATATGCATGATGCTCACTGTGTAGCAGAATCACATCACAGATTTTGTAAGCAGTCTAGGTTCAAGCATTTTTTTCACATAGGGATTAAAAAAAAAGAAAAACTTTCAGAAAAACTTCTACGCCATGAACCAAACCAACCAGCTCTGAAACAAGGTTATTATAGTTAACTACAACTAAAACCATCAAAAAGCATATTAGTTATTTGAAATAAAAGAAAAGTAACTGAAATAATACAATCTCCCATTTTCATGTATTTTAACTTGGCATACTAAAATAACTAAAACTAAAAAAATAAAAAATAAAAATAACAAAAACTTCAAAATGATAATGGAGAATATAAAAATAAAAAACATTCAAAATATTAATAGTACTATCAATAGTAATATCAATAGTACTTGAATGATTTAAAATAATACTACTCTGAACTTAACCATTTCACACACAAAAAAGAAGAATATCAGACAAAAATACAAATGTATAAGATTGTGCACATAAAGTCCGCATGAAATCAAAATGTACAATTTTACTTTGTTGGCGCACATTGCTGGTCTTAAAGTGAACAATTCTACTGAAAAGTTAAACTACTGAAACAAATTGTTTGTGTTGGTAATCTTCATCAGTTTGATGGTTTGGGCAGAGTATCCTTAACCGCTCTCCTCCAACCGTTAGTTTGCTGTGAGCCTGAGATGGAGAGAGTGCGCTAAAATAAAACCCCGCCTTCTATTCAACACTCCATTTCAGTTGGAAATATGTTACAGTACTGAAGTCGGCAGCAACTTCCGGTTCACACAGACTTTATTGTCTTTTGTGAGGGAAAAACTATTTTGTATTGCAAAATTATGATTAAAAAATGGACTTTTATGGATTACAAGTATAAAACGACTCTTAAAAATGTAATAACATGTTAAATAACTACAACTTAATTTATTGCAAAATATTCAAATATACAGTATACAAATAGCACTTTTGGTGCGCACCCGGGTTCGATTGACGTCAGAGTTCGGTATGTTTGGATTAGGGCTGTTCGATTCCGACATTTTTTGGAATCGAGTCCGATTCCAATTCCTGGTTCTGTTGTTTTCGATTCTTGCTTTTTTTTTTTTTTTTTAGATTGAAGGAATCTATCATTTCACCATGACTGGAGGATAAAGGTCGTAGAAAGTATCCTCATAATATGAAGCTTTATTTGTAAAAAATAAAATAAAAAATTGACGATACATAAATTTTAATTTTGTCTGCTTTGCCCGTGAAATTAGTCATAGCCCACAGCTCAGCAGGGACATGCGTATATCGCATGAATTGAACATCTAAAATAAATGTGCACAGTTCAGCTGAATGATGAAGTTTACTTTGACTGTATGCTTTGCACAAAATTAACAAACTGTACACTGAAACAAAATAACCAGAACATTAACAATAACTGATAGAGCTCGTGGTTTATCTGTCAATCAGATTCGCTCTCAGCCACTGATCTATGCTCGGGACGTTTTCTTTTATAATTATCATTGGCTGATAGAAATGTTTTTAAAAAATAGTATTTTAGATGGAAATAAGATCAAGACCCTTGATCACGTCATGATCTATTCTGTCGTGCAGCGCTCAAAATTGTGGACAAGCAAGGTCCACCGTTAAATAACCTCTGAATCGTTTTTTAAAAACTGTTTCTAATGACTTCTAATCACTTTTAGCGAGCATGAGGGAGGCGAATGGTAATAAAAATATAAAAACTCTCGTCAGTGGCGCCTGCAGGTGTTCGGCTATGCACTGTGAGTACCATGAGCACTCAGACTGATCTGAGATTTGCCTCGCAATCATTTCAGCAGTTATTATAGGCCTGCATGTCCCGTATTTCTGTCGACTGAACCCATGCCGTTAATTATGAATTTATCAGTCTTTTGCATGCCAAAGTCAATTTCTGCATAGAAATATTATGCCAAATAGAAGCAGAAAATTGTGCTATAGGCACTTTCGTGAGATCGGGTTAGCCTAAAACAATTAATTTGTAGTCTATTTTACAAATGGGAATTCAACGAATTCATGACAATGTTTTATATTTAAGCAACCCGTAAAATTTATAGTGAAAAGTAGCCTACTTTAAAAGCGTCTGGAATGCAATAAAGTAATTTTTTAAAGCTATTTTTAAAGCATTTGCTGCATGGATTAAAAAAAAAGGCTAATGAATAATTCACATATCAGACACAATTGCGTTGCAGCAAATCCTTTAAATTTTAAGGTATTCAGAACAGAGCAACATAAACATCAGAAAAAGCAGCTGTACAATTATAGGACAGAAATATTATGCCAAATAGAAGCAGAAAATCGTGCTATAGGCACTTTCGTGAGATCGGGTTAGCCTAAAACAATTAATTTGTAGTCTATTTTACAAATGGGAATTCAACGAATTCATGACAATGTTTTATATTTAAGCTACCCGTAAAATTTATAGTGAAAAGTAGCCTACTTTAAAAGCGTCTGGAATGCAATAAAGTAATTTTTTAAAGCTATTTTTAAAGCATTTGCTGCATGGATTAAAAAAAAAGGCTAATGAATAATTCACATATCAGACACAATTGCGTTGCAGCAAATCCTTTAAATTTTAAGGTATTCAGAACAGAGCAACTTAAAAATCAGAAAATATAAGCAGCTATACAATTATAGGACAAAGTCTTACATATATGCCATTATAATTTGTGTTTTATTTTTTTTAAATTGTACAGAATTATAAAATACAACGCAAATTATAATCGGGCCTGTTTTAGGCTTTTTATTATTTTTATATTTTAGACATCCATCAATTATGGTGGGAAAAAAAAGACTCCTCATTGGACTGCTTTTTGAGAGAACTGCATCTTTAGGGATTACATAGGCCTAATGAAATACTTTCTATTTTCGAATTGAATTATTTCGTTTTAAAGTAGTAATTTAAAGCTTTCTATATATGTTTATCATGCCTGTGAGACAATTCGCTGAGTTTAAGTTCATCATAGTGAAGCGCTCCTGCTCAAAACCGAGACGGCAGAAAGCGTTTGTTTTCTTTATTTTATAAAAGCACAACGTTTTGTTGATATTGTGAGTGCACACAAATAAAAGTAGACCCTTTACAGTTTAGAATGATGTATTACTCTTACCTTTATGAGCAAAAATGGCTGCGTATTTTAAGTTGTTTCCACTGTTAGAAAAAAATGCAAGTGATCACGCTGGCGCCTCCATGTCCTGCAGAGCGCGCTTCAGCTTCCACTCTCCGCACAAACGATTAGATATGCGTCTAACAGCGCACATTTATGTAGGGTAAACATTTAAACTAACATTGTGATATGCTTGAACTTTATTATATCTATAGATTTTATTTTAGGCAAGTCGTGATTATTTGAGAAGGCTAAATTGATCAAACATATAGGCTATGATCAACTCACTGTCTGCTGCTGGCCGCTTGGTCCTTACTTAAAAGAAAAAAAAATATCCTAACACATTTAATGAAACAAAAAATGCTCCAAACGTTTTACTAAATTAACTTTATAAAAAAACGAAACGAAATATAATCACTTTTCCATTACATACAAAACTGAACTATTTCAGGCCGTCCTGGCCTAATGGATTGAGAGTTGGACTTGTAACTTGAAGGTTGCAGGTTCGAGTCTCAGGTCCGGCAGGGATTGTAGGTGGGAGGAGTGAATATCCAGCGCTCTCTTCCACCTTCAATACCACGACTGAGGTGAGACCCTTGAGCAAGGCACTGAACCCCCAACTGCTCCCCGGGCGCCGCAGCATTGGCTGCCCACTGCTCTGAGTGTGTGTTCACGGTGTGTGCGTGTATGTTCACTTCTCACTGCTGTGTGTGTGCACTTGGATGGGTTAAATTCCAAGTATAGGAGACCATACTTGGCAACACGTCACTGCCCCCCCACCCACCCCCCCACAGAAATCCTAGGGCTGTTCATTCCAAAATTTTGGGAATCGATTCCTCACTGTTGTTTTCGATTCTTTTTCGATTCTTGTTTTTTTAGATTGAAGGAATTTATACTCTCTCCATGTAGAGTAGAAAGTAGAAAGAAAGTATCCTTCTCATAATATGAAGCTTTATTTGTAAAAAAAAAAAGAAAAAGAAAAAAGACGATGATACATATTGTAATTTTGTCTGCTTTGCCCGTGAAATTAGTCATAGCCCACAGCTCAGCAGGGAGGATTGATAAGGAAGGACTGATCAGATAACCCTTATGTTATGAAGTTCACTTATGCTTGCTTGACTTCTGCACATCTAAGGGTCTCTGGCGCCATCTATAGCAAAATGATGATACAACAGCCAGATTTCAGGCTTAATCCAGCGTTGCCATACCTTTTACGCATTGAATTTTCATTGATTTTTCTAGTTGTTTTGTGATTACCGGATAAGTATTTTTAATAAAAATGTTATAATGACTATAAAAATAGAAATATTTTACAGTGGATCATAACTATATATATATATATAATTTTGTCACTTTATTTTAAGGACCAATTCTCACTATTAACTATTAACTATGACTTTTGCCTCATTAAATTTCAAATTTGCGGCATATAAACAGTTAGCAAGGTAGTTCAATTTAGGTATGGGGTGGGATTTAGGGGTCTAAATTATGGTCATGCAGAATAAGGCATTAATGTGTGCTTTATAAGTAATAAACCGCCCGCGTGCTAGTAATTTGCATGCTAATAAGCAACTACTTAATAGTGAGAAATGGTCCTTAAAATAAAGTGTTACTACACTTTTTTGTAAATTTCTTTTTATTATTATTTTATTTATTTTTTTACACATGTGTAAATAAATTAAAGAGTCATTTGTGTATGTATTTCTCTGCTTACCTCTCCTATCTGTATGTGCGTCTCTTCAACAGACTGACAGTATGAATGGATAATCTCCTGTATACGCAGAACATGTTCCTCTTCAATGCCCTGGAATTTCTGTAGACACAAACACACGACCTTTAAATAATTTATCTTTCTAAAATGGTGCAAAAGCGGTTTAAAAATGGATAATACTTGTTTTAGACAGTGTTGAAAAGTGAAGCTAAAAACAGATGTTAGAAATGATACTTAATCAGACCAGAATCTTTTTCCACAAAAGTCTTGTGTGTGTGTCTGTACATAAGACTCCTTCTTATGCTGTTGGCACAACACTATGAATAGCCTATCTGGGTGGTCTGGGTAAAAAGTATGTAACACGCACAGACACAAAATATGCATGAGTGTATGCAGGATATATGTGTGTGTCAAGGATGGCTGCATGCCTGATTTGCTGTTTATGCTCCTCTCAGCCTGACAGTAGGGTTTTAGAAGATTTAAGAGGAAGAGGAGAAAAAGATGAGGAAATGAGCAGAAACAAGATAATGGGGACGTTTTCTTTTATAATTATCAGTGGCTGATAGAAATGTTTAAAAAAAAATAGTATTTTAGATTTGCTTCAAAAATGCTCTTCTGAACCCTACGAGTGACGTCACGGACACTATGTCCATGTTTTTTTACAGTCTATGGTTCGGACCCAAATAATATAATGTGAACACAGTCCAGCGGGGGCAGGGGGAGGGGGGAGCAATCGAACTCGGCTCGGACCAAGCAATCGAACCAAGTGTGAAAGCACCCTAAGAGTGTAGTGAAACCGACTTCTGTTATTTGTAGTTCTTCATGGAGAGGGTAGTGGTTCCATGGGTTCCTCACTGGGAATAAGTTTTTTATAATGTTGAAATCACTGACTATTATCTACAGAAGCATATACCATCACTTAACGGTCTCATAGCTTGTGAAGAGTTAAGTTGATCTTGAAAGTTTTATTAAAGAATTTGGCCTTATCTCTTCTTTCAAAGACACATGCCATTTTCTTGCTCTGCCATTCCACATCGAGAGAGATCCCCTTGTTACATCAAGATCTCAAAACTAACGTACTGTAAAGACGAACAGTGACACCAACTCCTGCACGAGCAAATGCTGCACTTAAAAGAGGATCCAACTCATACATATACACATAGAAACAGTAGAAACCTACTAACCACAGAAAAACTCAAATCTTATATCTCCTCGGGCTCAAGCTGAACACAAGAGTGTGTGTGGTTAGGAGGAAGCCCAAATCCGAGCATGCAATAGTTCTGTGGTCAATAACCAGTAAAATCCCTAAAAGTGATCGTTTTGCTGTGGGTCTATAGGAATGCGATTGGTGCATTCAGTTGCCTGCACGGAAGTGTATTTCAATGAATAACAGGGTGTGCATATGTTATAAATAACTCTAAATCAAAGGCAATGGGATTTAGGATTGATAAGGAAGGACTGATCAGATAACCCTTATGTTATGAAGTTCACTTATGCTTGCTTGACTTCTGCACATCTAAGGGTCTCTGGCGCCATCTATAGCAAAATGATGATACAACAGCCAGATTTCAGGCTTAATCCAGCGTTGCCATACCTTTTACGCATTGAATTTTCATTGATTTTTCTAGTTGTTTTGTGATTACCGGATAAGTATTTTTAATAAAAATGTTATAATGACTATAAAAATAGAAATATTTTACAGTGGATCATAACTATATATATAATTTTGTCACTTTATTTTAAGGACCAATTCTCACTATTAACTATTAACTATGACTTTTGCCTCATTAAATTTCAAATTTGCGGCATATAAACAGTTAGCAAGGTAGTTCAATTTAGGTATGGGGTGGGATTTAGGGGTCTAAATTATGGTCATGCAGAATAAGGCATTAATGTGTGCTTTATAAGTAATAAACCGCCCGCGTGCTAGTAATTTGCATGCTAATAAGCAACTACTTAATAGTGAGAAATGGTCCTTAAAATAAAGTGTTACTACACTTTTTTGTAAATTTCTTTTTATTATTATTTTATTTATTTTTTTACACATGTGTAAATAAATTAAAGAGTCATTTGTGTATGTATTTCTCTGCTTACCTCTCCTATCTGTATGTGCGTCTCTTCAACAGACTGACAGTATGAATGGATAATCTCCTGTATACGCAGAACATGTTCCTCTTCAATGCCCTGGAATTTCTGTAGACACAAACACACGACCTTTAAATAATTTATCTTTCTAAAATGGTGCAAAAGCGGTTTAAAAATGGATAATACTTGTTTTAGACAGTGTTGAAAAGTGAAGCTAAAAACAGATGTTAGAAATGATACTTAATCAGACCAGAATCTTTTTCCACAAAAGTCTTGTGTGTGTGTCTGTACATAAGACTCCTTCTTATGCTGTTGGCACAACACTATGAATAGCCTATCTGGGTGGTCTGGGTAAAAAGTATGTAACACGCACAGACACAAAATATGCATGAGTGTATGCAGGATATATGTGTGTGTCAAGGATGGCTGCATGCCTGATTTGCTGTTTATGCTCCTCTCAGCCTGACAGTAGGGTTTTAGAAGATTTAAGAGGAAGAGGAGAAAAAGATGAGGAAATGAGCAGAAACAAGATAATGACAGCATAAGCAAGAGCATGTGTGACCATGGAAAAAAAACGTGTTTGTGCATGTGTGTGGATCATTTAAAAAAAACATCAATAAGAAGCTTAAGCTTCGAATGTTTGAGGCCTCTTTGGCTCTGATTTGGGACTGAAAAATAAGTGTGCGGGATTGGTAAGGGACTGCTAATGTTTCCTGCATGGCGCTACTGAATTTAAAACACCAAGGCAAAAAACATGACATTCAGACATTATATTACTATTTATATTAAAGGGGTCATATGATGCGATTTCAAGTTTTCCTTTCTCTTTGGAGTGTTACAAGCTGTTGGTGCATAAAGAAAATCTGTAAAGTTGCAAAGACTAAAGTCTCAAATCCAAAGAGATATTCTTTGCAAAAGTTAAGAGTTAACCACGCCTACCTAAAACGGCTCATTCTAACACGCCCCCACATGTCTACATCACGATGTGGGAAGATTTGCATAACGCCGCCCAAATGTTCACGCAAAGAAAGAAGGCGTAACTTTTATTTTCACTGTAGTATTGTTGCTGCAGTCACCGCCATGTCGTGAAGGCGCCGTGTGTTTCGTTGTGAAAGTGAAACTACTTTGTTTGGCTTTCCAAAAGAGGACGATATCGCTTCGTCATGCCTGGAGCTGATCCGTGCTGGTCAACTTCGCGCTGTGAATCACCGGATCGGCTTTCACCGTGGATCCGGCCGGACAGGGCATCACAATATGGTGAGGGGCGTAACATTTCCGTCACATGCTTGAGGTATTTGGCCAATCACAACGCACTGGATAGCTGGCCAATCAGAGCACACCTCGCTTTTCAGACCGATGAGCTTTGTAAAAAAAAAGAGGAGAAACAATAATGTAGAGTATGTGGAAAATAATGTGTTTTTTGAACCTTAAACTGCATAAACACATTTCATTACACCAAATACACAAAATAATGTTCTTTTTAGCAGCATCATATGACCCCTCTAATTTAAATATTAACTTGTGAGCTTGCTTATATATATATATATAATATATATATATATATATGTGTGTGTGTGTGTGTGTGTGTGTACAACAGTTCTTTCTGGTCCTCGAATCTGATTGGCTTAGAGGTATTTCCACTCATTAAATATTTAACCATTATCGCCACGTTTTACTGTTTGTATCACTCCGCTTGCAGCATTTCTCACAGCGAGTGTCGTGGTGGATGCCCGAATCCACTATAAATGTACAAATAATACTGTTTTTGTGTCACCGAATGTAGTTGTTTAGACTTCAAATATGTGGTTTGTTAATAAAGATAATGTCTATTTGAAAACGTTTTCGGAGACGTGAGCTCCAGGGCGTCAGCGGCTTCACCTCGGCCAATTCTTCGGGAATTTGTCACTGGTTCTGATGTCTCTATAGTGGTTAAACATGAGCATTTTGGGTAAATTTAACAGGCAATCTTTGGTCTCTTTAATCTATTATTTGTTCCAGAGCAAATAGTTTTGGCTGAGGGCAGAATCTCATCACGTTATATTTTATGTAACTCCAGCCCCTGCCCCTTTAATCGATTCTAAAGTGCCCGTTTCTGTCTGCGACCCCCCCCCCCCCCCCCCCCCCCCCACGAATTTTTTCTATT
>NW_015505394.1:2229019-2240798 GCF_001515645.1 Sinocyclocheilus grahami | reverse complement strand
ATATTGCTCATATATATATATATATATATATATATATATATACACACACAGTATGGGTACACTAGGCTTCTAATATAAAAGTATGTGCGTGTCCGACACTCATGCACACTTCACACAGTCTTACTTGTGCGGTTTCTGTCATTCTTTGCTCAAATTCTGTCTTTGCAGTGGCATATTTCTCCACATATGACTTATAGGTCTCAGTGGCTTTCTTGACCTTCAACCCAGCCTACAAACAAACAAACAAACAAACAAAACAGACAGAGAGACATTTAAACATTTAGACACCTTAGAAGACGTGTTCTGAATTATCCTTTGTATCTGCTAAATTTCCTCTAATATCTACTACAGACACAATTCCTTTAGGAGCTTAAGTCGGTGGATGAATGGAGATTCCTACAAGGATTGATCTGGCAAACTTTAAAGTATTCAGTAGTACTTGGCCTACCATTCATGTATATACAAGTCTGAGTGTGTACCTTGTCCAGGTCTCTCTGTGTGGCCCCCTCTTTGCGCATGCGTTCCTGCTCTAGTGTTTTGCTGATGTAGTTCTCTTTGCTCTTCTGTAAGGCCTGAGACACACTTTGGATGGTCTGCACAGCCTCCAGAGTGGATGCCACCTCCTCCTTTGTCTACAAGAAAGAGTTTCAGTATTATTCTCATCTTTAAAAAAATATATAATCTCCACAGCCCTAAATGTCTTGCTCTCAAATTTTGTATAATGGGCATTTGATGCATATGCTTAAATTTTGAGGTTTTTCAACTGTGAAATGTGAATTGAATTTCTATCATTGAAATTGGACCCTATGAACTAACTTCAAGGATGAGGCTGCCACCCGTCTAACTGGTAACTGTTGTTCAATTTTCTCTATATCAAAATGTATTTATAAACCACAGTTGTATTATTTGTACTGCCTTTAATTTATGCTGGCAGGGAAAATGTGCTTAACTGTCATTAAATTACCATCAATAAGCTAAATCAGACTTAATTTCTATTTACGTAAAAATTTATTTTCAGTAAAACCTACAGCTCACTACTACAGAACTAATACAATCAAAGAGTAACTAGTCAGACAAATATGCACAAATTTAAAAAGCAAAACAAAACTATTATTATTACAAGATACATTTCGGAAGATTCATGGGAAGGCAAGGGCCATTATTTACAAACAGATCAGAGATAAGTGTGACATATAGTTTGGCATATTGTACAGGAGACCATTATTATTATTATTATATTCCCATTTCATATGATACTCCTCACTCGAAAAACAAATACGAGATATGAGTGATACCAGAATGACATGTGTACCGCAGACTCATTTAGCTGAGAAATTGGGTTCCTACTTTGCTATGCGGCATGTTATGAGCAAACGTACATGGATATTTATCAAACACCAAAGATGACGGCAGCTCCCATACCTTCTTATGATTTTTGGCTTGTTCCTCCACATATTTCTGCACTTCCTTGATGAGCTCTTGAAGTTTGCGGACCAGCTCCATGTGACACGCTCCCAGTTTCTCGGTGGACTGTTTAAACACATCCCACACCGGTGCAAACGTCCTGTAGAACAAATGGTCGTTTCATTTTCTTCTCAAAGCATAATACTCCACACACATCGTACAAATAAAACGGAAAATGTGTTAAACATGATTTGTGATTTAACACCAAGGTGTGTTTATTCTCTCGATATCAGATTTATCCTCTGGTCCTGGCTGTTTTTAATGGAAACAGCTCTCTGCAAGGTTTAATGACACTATAATGTCTGTACTGACAGTATGATATGTGAGGAGGGTGTGAAAATCGAGTTCAGTGGAATAAAGCGCCGCAGGCCAGTAAAAAGCCAGCTTTCATTTCACACAACTGCATCTAGCATATTTTGCGAATAGTTATTATACAAACTTTGGTTATTTTAGGACCATAATAGAATAACAATTAGTTAATTGCTTTCTTCCTGCAGATCTTTTTGAAGTAGCTTACTAAGTTTCGCCTGACTGGCAATATGTCTTGCATTAGAAGGAAAAGTACAGCAAGTTTGCATAGAATAAAGATTCAAAAATGCTCCGGGCAGGTAAGTGAACAGCTGTGGGTATTAATTTTGTTTCCTTGCATGTAACGAGCTTGGGCTTTCATGGATAAAGCCTGAGAGACGTTGAAATGATGTGGGTTTCCAACTCATTATAAATACATTATTGAAATTGTGTTCGTAATGAACCCACTGGGCCTGTAACCCCTAAGACCGACACGCACACACTCACACTCAGAGTCTTACCCTAGTTGAGAGCAGTTGCTGGCAGTCTTGGCCAGTTTGGTCATTGATCTTGAATATGCCTCCTCTATGGTGGCTCTGTGACAAGAGGCGAGAAAACCATGTGTGAATAATCAATCAAATTCAAATAATGACAGGCCATCTAACACTGATTATTATTTAGAATAAAATAAAAATCCTTTAAACAACACTTTGATCTCACAAACCTTTACACATACTTGTAAACAACAGTTACCATAATTAATTGTGCTTAAAAAAAGATGATTTAAAGAAAATCTAAGAGTTACTCAATGCAAGTTGCACAAATGACAGATACACCTACATATATGCAAACAAAGGCCTCTGATTTTGTCCTGTCTTGAACCAAAAGAAGACATGAACTAAATCACACAAGAAGACATACTGCCAAATTGGCCAATATTAAAAACACATTGAAAGTGCCATGCTTACAAACACTCTTAATTTGTCATGATCTTAACCTTTTGATTCAAAAGCTTATGCGTAAATGTTTGAAATTAGTTTTGTAGACAAGTATAAATTGAGCATACACAGGAATTTTACTAAACTAAAAAGATTTTTTGGTTTTAAAAAAGCAGAAGGAAAAGAAGTTTGTGCTCAGCAAACGTGAACTCATTCAGTACTGTTTTAACAGCATTTTAGGATGTTGCTTGGGGTATCTGAAGCAATTTTTAGGAAAGATGAGTCTGTATTCATAACAGACTGTCATAATGTAACACTTTGAGGTGATTCCCCATATTCCCTTAAAAAAACAACAAAAACCAACATCACACAGTTTTACCTTTCTCTGATGAACTCTGATAGCTCTTTGCTGGATATCTGGCCATGTTTCATGTTGTGGTACAGTACATCAAATCCATTATTTTTATCGCCCTGCCAAAGATAACATAAAAATGAATTTAAAACATTTCAACATCACATTTTTTCCCCCCTTATTAAGGCAAAAACAAGAAGAAACAAAAAAAATTGCATGTCAAGGATTGCACTGCATGCCATCACTGGTGCAGACATTCGTTTACCACTTTTGGTTTCTCAACAATCATTGCTGTCATGGTCTGAATGGCATCTAGCTGGCTTCTTAAAGCAGACTGGTCCACCATGTTCATCCGCAGCATACCTTCCGTATTTTTGCCCGTTTGCAAGTAAGTAAGTGCTGTAAGCTTGGTCTGAATTGTGTAAAGGGTTTCATAGTAACCATGGTTACAATGCTACAAGTGTCCGATATCAGCATTTTAAAAATGCAAGCGCTAAACTAATGCATAATTCAGATCTGAAGTGAAGCCTGATACCTCCTCTAATTTTGTAATGACAGAAACATACATTTTTTTAATGTAGTGATATGAGTTAAGGATAGATACATTTCTGGCCATACATATGTAGACACCTGCATATGTACATGCCTTCAAAGAGAGACACTGTGCAAATGCAATACAAACCCACACATGTACCACAGTGCCAAGAGCATCACCACCTACTACTACGCTCATACAATTTCGGCTGATGACTAATGGATACAAATAATTTTAAATTATATTTTGTTTAAGTATTTAAACATTTATAAATGCTTGGTCCTATTACGTCCTTTTTTGGGTGGCAACACGTGATTGGAATATAAAGTGCGTGTTGGTCATTTCATATTAATATTAATAATAATATGGCTGTTTGCTCAGCATATCTGCCCTGACTGACTATAAACACATCTGTCATCTATGCCAAAGTGGTACAACAGATTAATGAATCAAACTAAAAGCTACATTGTACCTTATTTTATTAGCATTTACCAAAAGCCAACGGTGAAAATACAGAAATCTGGCACACCACAAGAGTTCAACCAGTGATTCAAAGAGAAACACAAGAGGATGCAGTGTCTCTTTCCCTACTCAGGGAACCATGGTTACATAAGTAACCTGAGACGTTCCCTTTCATGGGAACTTCAAACTACATCCTCTAGGGGTTGCTATGGGGAACGGTAAACCCACGCCACCATGCTGAGGGGAGTGCATGCCAGAACCATGGCGAGTACTAAGTACCAACTCTACCATATTGCTATGGGAGTTGCCCCTGGGACGTTAGTCAGTGACGTTATTCCCTACGGCCAAAGGCCTAGGCTACTTACCCCAAAATACTTACCTGTTAGGGCCAGACTGGGCCCGGGGTAGAGCTCAAGGCTTGGAATCAGGAATAGATTCCTTCAAGGGAATACGACCAAGAGCCTAGAATCATACTAGTCTTGGCCTGTCACGCAGGGGCTACCGCATGTTTCTCTTTGTATGTGCTGAAGGAACTGCTTTAACAGACCCCTAGTAGCAGCACCCTGTTAAAGTAGGTACCCAGAGGATACATAGGAGGAGTGGTGCCCAAGGCGGAACCGGGGTTTTAAACCACTCAGAAGCTCTCAATCGAGAGGTAGCTCGACCTACAGCATGTTCCAATGGTGGAACAGCTAGCAGTTATTTAGCTGAGGGAGCAACATCAAGCTCTCAATCGAGAGGTAGCTCGACCTACAGCATGTTCCAATGCTGGAACAGCTAGCAGTAGTTTACCTTGGCTGAGGGAGCACAAACCCAGCTCTCAACGAGAGGGGGCTCGACCTGCAGCATGATTGTAAAATCAGAGGGGTAAGCATACTGCAAGCTAGCCAAACACTCAGCACATCAGGGAGGTAGAGGAAGGGCCTAAATCGCCTGATGCTGCTTGTTTCAGGTGCTCTGGAGAAACCGAGAACTCAAACTTCTCATGTGAGAGGAGAACTCCGAATTCAGAGGATTAGCGTTGCTCATTCCAGGTAACCCTTTGATAAAAAAGGGGAGCACTGCTCAATACTACCACAAGGACAGCCCATGGAGCGAGGAATCCAACTCCTCAGAGAGGATTAATGCTCGAAAGAAACATCATACTCACAATAACCCTCAATAGTGAGGGGAGCCATGCTTCCAGAGTGTATCAATAGAGACACACTAGTCGAGTGGAGCCCAAGGTACCGGGGTCTAAACCAACTCAGCGAAGGGGAAGGAGGGCAATAACACGTAGCCCTTCCCATACAGGATTTCAGAAAAGTGGGCAAAGCATAACGTGCTCACTTACCACTTATGTGGATTTGTAGAAAAGTGCACAAAGCTTAACGTGTGCTCTTTCCGTAGTATTTGGATTTTAGAGTTTTCCAAGCATCTACTTACAGCCAAACGGGAGAGGCAAGCTCCAATACAACCCTCAAGGTGAGGGGAGCGATGCTTCCAGAGTGTGTCGACAGAGACACACTAGTTGAGTGGAGCCCAAGGTACTGGGGTCTAAACCAACTCAGCGAAGGGGAAGGAGGGCAATAACACGTAGCCCTTCCCATACAGGATTTCAGAAAAGTGGGCAAAGCATAACGTGCTCACTTACCACTTATGTGGATTTTAGAAAGTGGGCAAAGCATAACGTGCTCACTTACCACTTATGTGGATTTTAGAAAGTGGGCAAAGCATAACGTGCTCACTTACCACTTATGTGGATTTGTAGAAAAGTGCACAAAGCTTAACGTGTGCACTTACCGTAGTATTTGGATTTTAGAGTTTTCCAAGCATCTACTTACAGCCAAACGGGAGAGGCAAGCTCAAATACAACCCTCAAAGGTGAGGGGAGCACTGCCCGAGACAGCATTTACACAGGAAGGTTCTCATAATGCCACCTATACCTCCCGGTCGATGCATCAGCAAGAGGGGATATCCTGGTGATCGGGAAGCCCCTATGCAAATGTGTCCTTGTGAGATAATAACACACAGTCTGGGAAAGTTAACTGCCTGATTTAATGCATGGTTTAGTCCACAGCCATCTGCTGAACCTAACCCATGAAGGTTTCATAAACATTACAAAGCATGCTAAAATTGGCATAGCTGACACAGTCTGGAATGGATTCTTGTTTAAATCAGTTCAAAAAGGCACAGAGATTTGAATTGTGATTACATTAGTATGCATTACATGTATCTTGAGTGATGAAGACCAGGAAATAAAACAACTTCACTCACAGCGCCAAATAAGATTGACTTTTTCCTGACAAAGACGGTGTCTTTAAAGGCTCAAATAATTTGTTATTATTTAAGTACTTTATATGAGATAATATATCTTTATCTAATAGTAAACATAATCATTAACATTATCTAATATAATAAAGAGATCTTTTCTCAAATATTTTGGAGCAAAATAACTATAACAAATATCAGTCTGATAAAATGCAATTTTGCAAAGCATAAATCAAATGCATAATTGCACCTGTAAGACGTGTCCTTGTAAATGGAAGATTCCTCAGATAATCAAATAGCTGTTCATAAATGCAGAGCAAACATAACTTCAGCAAATTAATTTACAAACACTTACAGTAGCTCAGTTACTGAAAATCACACCGCCATTCTGAGAGCAAAAATGTGCATGGTAAATCAATGAGCAGAGCAAAACATCTAGACATCAACAGTGTCAAAGTTCAGCTGAATCCCTTTCACTACAGCTTTGAGTCCCTCAAATGACCTTCTGAACTCCCCCTGTTTAAGCAGGGTGATCTGCCTCTGTGCTTGGGACATCTGTCCTACAGAAACACAGCATTGTGGATAAACGGAAACACACCGCATTCAAATGCATTAAAAGACAAAGATGTCCAGTGACACAATATTTGTTAAAAAGGTTAGTATATTAAAATATATTTTCTATTAACCATTCAACATCCTGTCCTCCAAGAAGACAAAACAAATGAAGAGCTTTGGCACTCTATAGGTAAACTCAGCATGATGGAAACTCACCCAGTCTATTTAACAATTACATGCTTCATTTTTTACATTTTTATTTTCAATTGTAATATTTAATCAAAACGTTATAGCTCAATCTTCTGCTGAAAAGGATAGACTTCTCTCTGGTGACATATATACCAGATTTTTCCAATCATTTAGTCTGCATAAACCACTCCCTCCACAATCGACTGCAGGTTTACACCCATTTTCTTTTCCATTACATTTGGATGTACGTCACAAAACGGAAAAAAAGATCTGTCGCTATCTCCATTTCATCTCCACTAAACCTTAACAAAACTCAAAAGTGACTGCTGTTGTAATTTTCAGTTTTAATTCAAGCTAGAGCTTATCTAACAACCAATACGCTATATATATATATATACGATATATAGACGAGCTGCGCCAAACCACGTTCATATTCGCGCGATTTTTAGCGCAGCTCCTCAGTGAACAACGGCTCTGTGAAGTTAATGCTGCTCAATGTGAAAGCCCGCAGGTGATGGAGATTTACCGCTGATTACAGAACCGGCTTTCTGACAAGATGCGCGTAAAATATCGCATGCGATTAATCGTGCAGCCCTAATATATATATATATACAGTGGGGCAAATAAGTATTTGATACACTGCCGATTTTTCAAGTTTTCCCACTTACAAAGAATGGAGAGATCTGTAATTTTCATCGTAGGTACACCTCAACTGTGAGAGACAGATATGGATTAAAATCCTGCAGCGCGGGCAAGATCCCCCTGCTCAAGCTAGCACATGTCCAGGCCCGTCTGAAGTTTGCCAAAGACCATCTGGATGATCCAGAGGAGGCATGGGAGAAGGTCATGTGGTCAGAGGAGACCAAAATAGAAGTTTTTGGTATAAACATCATTGGCATTATGAGGAGACTGATTTTTACTAACATTTCACAAACATAAAACTATAACCATCACAACTTGCATTTGCAGTTCATCATGCATAACATGAACTTGAATTGCATCATAAAATATCTTCAGGTTCTTATCAAATTTTGAAAGATTGTCTAACCACCTATCAAAAGTCTGTCAGCAATGCAAAATCTCAATACTTTTCCAATTTGATTGCCATGAATGCAAACAGGCCAAAAGTTATTTTTAAAACTATAAACTAATTTCTTAATCCAGCCGCTTGCTCAGCCCGTTGGCAATCTCGAGACCTGCGCAGAATTCTTAGGTTTCTTTGTGCAGAAAGTACAAGATATCAGATCTCACCTCTCTCCTCCTGACACAGCTCATTCTCACCTGATCTCTCCTTCTAGCACTTTCACTAGTTTTAAACCAGTGTCTCCATCTCAATTTATTGCATTAATTTCTAAAATGAAATTTACATATTGTCAATCCGATGTACTGCCTGCCTGGCCGCTTGCTTAGAGAGGTGTTGGACACTATTAGCCCTGCCCTTTTAACTATTATAAACAGTTCTTTGACTAGTGGGGTTTTCCCAGAGTCCTTTAAACAAGCTTCTGTACAACCCCTGTTAAAAAGATCTCACCTTGATCCATCTGTTCTTAGTAACTACAGGCCCATTTCTAAACTCCCATTTATTTCTAAGGTTTTAGAGAAAGCAGTGCTTTCACAGTTTACTTCTTACCTGGATGCTTTTAAAATTCTGGATAAGTTCAAATCTGGTTTTAGAGCACTTCACAGTACAGAGTTGGCCTTGCTTAAAGTTATGAATGATCTTTTGCTGTCCATTGATTCGAGGTCATCTGCCATTCTGATACTGTTAGATTTGAGTTCAGCCTTCTAAACTATCGACCATGACATCCTCTTGAATCGACTCAAATGTGTAGTAGGGGTTCAAGGCACGGCATTACAGTGGTTCACCTCTTATTTAAAGGGTAGGACTTTTTCAGTAAATAGCGGGTCGTTCACCTCACCTTCTGCGCCCATCCCTTATGGTGTTCCTCAGGGTTCTATTCTTGGCCCTTTATTGTTCTCGCTCTACATGCTTCCCCAGGCTCCATTCTCCAGAAATATAATATTAACTATCATTGCTACGCCGATGACCTCCAACTTCCAATCAAACTTGAAAATGACTCTTCTTTACAACTTCTTTTCTCATGTTTTGACGAAGGGAGAACTTGGATGGTTAAAGGGATACTCCGCCCCAAAATGAAAATTTTGTCATTAATCACTTACCCCCCATGTCGTTCCAAACTCGTAAAAGCTTCATTCGTCTTCGGAATACAATTTAAGATATTTTGGATGAAAACTGGGAGGCTTGTGTCACATTGACTGCCAAGTAAATTACACTGTCAAGGTCCAGAAAAGTATGAAATGCATCGTCAGAATAGTCCATCTGCCATCAGTGGTTCAATCTGAAGCGACGAGAATTATTTTTGTACGCGAAGAAAACCAAAATAACGACTTTATTCAACAATTAGTCTCCTCTGTGTCTCTCCGCATCACCGTAGCGCCATTTTGGAGAATATCCACAGAACGCAAGCAGCGTACACTCTTCTGTGTCAGCCGCGACATAAGGATGCGTTTTCTACATGTACTATTTACGCTTTGATTTGAACGAAAACAGCGCATCCGTGTGGTGCGGCTGGTTCAGGCACTGGTACCATTTTAAAAGTATTGATTTGGCACCGTTATTGTAAAACCCAATCGATACTCAACCCTAGTTTTTGTGCATGTATATATATATATATATATATATATACACACACATATTTAGATTTTAGTTACTTATTTTTCCTTTTAATTTTGATCTCTGTTGCTTCTTTTGTAAAGCACTTTGGAGCAACAACGGTTGTGTTAAAGTTGTGCTCAATAAATAAAGTTTGACTTGACTTGAGTTTGACTATGGCGCGAACAAACATCCCTAGTATTTCCTAGTAAGAATCAGAGGCGGACAAAGTACTCAATTCCATTACTTGAGTGAAAGTAATAGCATGAAAAATGTATATTTTTGTGTATTCAGATTATGTTGATTAAATGGATACAGGAATACCCAGCAGAAATATTCAAGAAGCACGTAAAAATATTTTTTAAATGTAATCAGAAAAAGACGTGCACGTGAATATGATCAATAAGTGTTCTCACATTTTACACTCTACAAATGACTAACATAATAATTTTTTTTTTTTAAATAGTTCCCATCAAGACCTAGACAACTAGAAACTAAAGGGAATATCTGCTGTATGACTCAACCAGATACACATTTCCGTAAGCAGGTGTCTTCTGACTGTAACAAGTCTAAACTTCCACCAACACAACCAACAGAGGAGAATGTGAGATCTCAGCAAAGGTCAAAAGCTCACTAGAAAAATCACACGGTGCTCTACAGCGAGAGGAAATCTGCGGTTAGATGTGTTTGACTGCGGTAAACAAGACTGAGAGGTTTCCTTCAAACACCCCTTTGTTGTGGGAGGTTCAGGGTAAGTTGTCACACCTGTGGGCGTCAGGCTCTGGACTGGAGGGCAGCGAAGATTGATTTTAAGACATGATGATGTCATGGCAGAAAAATATCAAGACTATTTTGAGTCTGACCTTCCCTGCATTAATTTCGCTTGACAGCTTGACAGTTTCAGTGCAGTGAAGAAGTGTGGTTCTCTGTGTGTGGGGTATATGTGTCTATGTCTGTGCCCTGCATTACAAGCACACAGCTGATCATAGGCGTCCCTGTTTCACTGAGCCCTCAACACAAAGACCTGATTGAGAACAGGACTCCACAGCTCTGCAATCCCTCATCTCTCTTCATCTCCTGTTTTGACAGTCACGGTTTCCAAATGCACACTTTCTCACCCTGCTCAGCTCAACACTTCTGCCAGTCAGATGCTGTTTAATGGTTAAACCATGGCCATTTACAGTACATGACAACAGAGGACTCTTTCGGGATGCTTTAAAACTGTGTCAGGCTTTATCTGTTCTGCAATGACTGCAAATATCCTCAATTACTTTTATTGTACAATAGGGAAATAGTCATTATTTGAAAACTGACTTGAATATTGATGTCTGGAATGTAAGAGATTATAAAGATAGACTGTGCATGATCACACCTGAAAACATACGCCTTCATTCTACTTAAAGTGATAATGCACTTGAAAATGAAAATTCCATCATCATTTACTCACACTCATGTTACTCACTGTCTCTTTCTTCTGCTGAACACAAAAGAAGACATTTTGAAGAATGCTGGTAACCAAACCATTCTGGTGTTCCTTGACATGGATGGCAAAAACATTCTAAAAAATATCTTCAAGTATATGCCACAGCAAAGTCATACATGTTTGGAATGACATGAGGGTGAGTAAATTATGAAAGAATAATACGTTTTGGCTGACTATACATTTAACATCATTTTGAAGAATGCTGGTAACCAAACCATTCTGGTGTTCCTTGACATGGATGGACAAAAACATTCTAAAAAATATCTTCAAGTATATGCCACAGCAAAGTCATACATGTTTGGAATGACATGAGGGTGAGTAAATTATGAAAGAATAATACGTTTTGGCTGACTATACATTTAACATCCATTGTTGCGTTGTATTAAAATAAAGTCACACTTTATTTTACGACATGAGGTTTGGAACGACATGATGAGGGTGAATAAGTGATGGCAGAATTTTTGGTGATGCATCTCTTTAAGAAGCAAATATGTCTAATAAGGCATGCTTTCAGGTAACAACAAATATGAAAATGAAATCACAATATGAACAGCTTGAGCACTTTAAAAAAAATTATATATATATATAT
>NW_015505394.1:2227447-2228542 GCF_001515645.1 Sinocyclocheilus grahami | reverse complement strand
TATATATATATAATATTATAAAATAATATCACCATAAGGTATACTATGGAAGAGAAGGGGGTAATTATTACATGGCTAACATATTAGTTATACTGTGTATATAACAATAAAAAACAACTTTATTAGACATCCTGGCCTCCGGTCTAACTTCATTACGTAAGAACTAGAGCAGGATAGCATTGTGATTGACAGCTGTGACATCCAATGTTGTTGCAGAATAGGATCGTTAACATTCCAAGACGTTGATCGACAGCCAATCAGATTGAACGGAGGTGGAACGTAGTTGGCTGTCCGTGTCAGATGGAGGTAATGAGGCCCAATCCCCGGTCTAGCTGGACGGCATTCTCCGAGGAAAGTGAGGGGGGCAACAGGCCAGTAGGCTCTCGTGCTTGCCTCGACCATGTTTTACCGGTATTATCCCAACAACGGCCGGCGTGAATCAAAACATGAAGAATAGCCCCAGAAATCAAGCATATTATAACAATTTAAAGAATGACATTCGAGTGGAGCGGAGTTGTCTTTAACCCGCAAAGCCAAATAAGAGCACACCATAAGCAACCTAACTTACCCAGAAATTTTCCAGGAAATAAGGCGTTATCATCTTGCTGTCCTCCCTTCTTCACAGCGGCGCTTCTCTTTATTTGAATTGCCTCAGTTGTCAGAGTTAATCCACCGTCCTCCTCCCGATGTTGTTGTGTCTGGTGGTTTTTCTCTTTTTTCCTGCTCTTCTGCTGGGGCTTCCTCCCTCTGAACACGACTCCACCTCCTCACTGGCTTTTCACCCCCTGCCTCCACTTGTTCAGGATTTCACTGAGGGAATTATGAAGAAACAGTGCCGCCAGTGGCGATTTCAAGAATTGCCACAATTCCCATAATGCAATCGCGTAATGCTCATGCTCCACTGTAAGACTAAGTTCTTTGGTGTAGTGACTCTTTCCTGCCATATTCCATATGGAATTATATTACGAAATGCGCTAATATTATAAGAGATGTTATTATATGTTAATAAGCTACTACTGTTCTTGGACACTAAGCATATATATATATATATATATATATATATATATATATATATATATATATAGTGTGTAAGAC
>NW_015505394.1:2201996-2227329 GCF_001515645.1 Sinocyclocheilus grahami | reverse complement strand
ATATATATATATATATATATATATATATATACATATATATATATATATATATATATATACATATATATATATATAAATTGTGTAGCAGGTACATATTTGATCTTAAAGATAATCCAAATGCATCATTTGAAATTACTTTGCACTTAACATAAAAAAAATAAAAACTTGCACAAAATTCGAATCAGACTGTATTTCCAAAGTTGTCAATATACCTTCATATTTAATACCTTTGAAATTCATTAGACAAATAATGTAATCAGTGATTTTTGAAAAGTGTTTATTCTTATCAATGCACAGATCCAAGCAGTGAAACAAACTCACGTCCATAACAATGTCATACAAATATCATTACAAAATTTCTACAGTACAATATATATTCTTTGCATGATCCAAAATATTTGGTGGCCCCTAAAAATGATTACTTTCTATATTTGAATCTTTCTTCAAAATCAGATTATAAAATAAAAGTGGAAAAATCACTATAAATTAAATTAAATTGCTCTCGGACCAGAAAAGGGAGCTTTAGAGCAAAATTTGACTTCATTATAACATTTTCTTGATTTCCACACATAGACCTATACAGGTGCAGTCTGGGGTGGGGACACAACATTTAGATTTTTACATTTTGTACTTCACAAAAAGAAAAGACGACAAAACAATTAAAAAAGTAAAACCATTAGATTCATTACTCCAAGTCTCGTGGCCATATTTATACCCCCACCCCCGGAAAACTTCAAGGTGGTACAGTATTTACTGCATATTTCATAAATAACGAATGTTCACATACATAAGGGCCAGTTACTTCCATTTTATCCCCACATGAAGTATCCTATTTAAGTGTCCATTAACGGATATCTCCTCTAATAAAAAACAAAACAAACGTTTTACATTCTTTTACGAGGAGACAATGACAAAAATATGCCCGTTAGAAAGGATATTCACTAGCAGCTGAATGGATTACAGTGAATTGCTCTATTATTATTATCATTATTATTATTATGAAACATGGGAGCCTGAACAGTGAGGAAAGGCATTCATAAAAATAAAACTTTTAAAAAACACACAGCAAAGAAAAAAAATAAAAGGTAAACATACCTCCTGAGGTCTCTACAACATAATATATTCAAGTAGAAAATTACAACACATAGCAGCATTCATAAGTGTAAGACGACACACTTAACATTCATAATATCTGCCTACATCTTGTTTCTTTGTTTGTTCTTTTCATTTTTTTTAGTCAGAACAATCTCCGAGCTTTCTTATTGGTTACAAATGCAAAACAGCTGGAATGTGACAGACAAACTGAAGAAACTAAAAACACTTTGCAGAAATACACCTTCACAACAGACTCACAAACACCTGACAGTATCCCGTGGTGTTCAGATTTCTAAATCTTCTTACAGCCTTGAAGGTTTGACCTCTCAGCTGCTTCGGTTTGAATCCATAACTTACACTTGAAAGAACCATTTCACTGGCTTCCAGATGAGTATGAACATCAGTCTTGTCTGTCTGAGATAGCAACTTTGAAACGCAAAGTTTTTAATACCTAAATCCTCACACTCTGGGATACATTCAGGCATTTTAAGGCTTGCTACTATTCACATGAGGGACACAAATACTGCCTCCACGAGCACTGAACTGTCCAGGAATATACACAACACAACATGGGACATTCATGCAGGAGGAAACGAAACGAAATAAAACAAGTCACAAAAGCAATACGTGGATGGAAAACACGTCACATATTGTGTATGTGTGGAAAAAATGCATTATTAAAACTAGTCTGTATGAGGGGTGCTAAAAAAAACAGATTGCTCAATGGGCCACCAACATGCACAAAATCAAACAAATGACATCCAGATTGAAAAAAAAAAGATATCACAAGCATCTTCAAATTCATGCTCTGAGCAAACTAAGCAAAAAGAAATCGCTGATGTATGTCTCAAATGTGAACAATATGTGCGTTTAGGGTTCACTAGTTTGGATCCATGTCAAGCCACGCTGGAAATCAGAAAGTGAGACTCGGGAACATTAAAGCCTCGTACAGAGTGATAGAGCACTTTGTTTGAACCATTCAAACATCTTCACTACGTTAATATGGAGTCTTCCCTCTCGCTTTGCGCATGCTAACTAAAAATAAAGTTATGCAGTTATTCAGATTTTTATTCCTTTATCTTTGCATCACTGCCGACTAAAGCATTTGCAAAGATGAAAACCCTTTCACTATCAATGACATGAGAGGAGTTACATTTCTACAGTTACGCTGTGTTACCTTTTAGACGGAGCCTCTAAAATATGGTACGTTTTTAGCATTTACCGTCTTTAAATATTTACCGTCTACTGCTGTGCATAGCTGGCACACAAAACACGGTCTGCACACTTTCATGCAGTCGAGCTATACCCTACATCACCCCATGCATAGGACTTACACTTTGCGCCCAGTTGAGATTTACGTTACACCCACCCCTAAATGATACAGTCCAGAAAATAAACAAAACCTGTTTTTTTTAGAAGCTTTCAGAGCTTGTCTCCAGGCACTTTCCTACAGAGTTTACACATATCTTCGTGTCACTGTTTTTTTGTTGTTGGAGAAATGCTTTTTAAAGAAGCTTTTCCATTTCTCTTCTTTTTATCCATTTAACTAGCACTTCCGTTTCCTAAAACCAGCAAGCATTTGATATTACCCCATGCACTCAATTAGTAGTTAGATAGCGACAATAAAAGACGAAAACAGAAGTGAAAACTGAAATAAATCAATTGAGAATACATGAAGGTGCTACTGAGGCAAATTAAACGACAAGACCTAGAGGGACAGGGTTAGTCACATGGTTGGCAATGATTTAGACTGAATCATACAGAACAGAGAGAAAGGTAGAGAGAAAGATAAGGACACCTTCCCTCAAATGTCTTGAATAGGCCTCCTACCATGTCTTCTTGCTCAGTCGCTTTCACAAGAAAATATAAATATAATGCTGGTGAAATTTATGCTGCATTTACAAAATCCTGGCCGTTTCTATACTAGCACAAGGCGTGAAGAAAAGCAGGAGCCTTTTCAAGAACACTGGGACAAGGTTTGGAGAGAGATTGAGCGAGTGAGAGAAAGAAAGAGAGAGAAGCGTAGGGAGAAAAGCCAGAAGATAGACAGAAAGAGGGAATGAATGAAATAAAAGATTGAATAATACACACCAGGGTCTTATAAACTGCTGTAGCATGGGTGCCACCTCTTGAGGACAAACGTAACCAAGACGACCAATTGTTATTGCTAAGGTAACGCAATCACGGTTATACAGCACCAAACGCCAACCAAGACATGAGCGAATGAGGGGGGAGGAAAAAACAAAAAGAAACAAACAAACAAACAAACAAACAGACAACTCAGAAACAGAACTCAACAGAATCTGTGTATGAGAATAAACACAAGATTTCACTAGTGCTCTTCACAGCCCCAGACTACAGGGTCAAATGTAAAATATGACACTAAGAAAACATAGATCTCGTTTAAGGGAGGAGTCTTAGAAAACACGGCTTCTCTACAGCTCAGAGTTACAGAGAAACTTTCATGTTTTGTTTCAAGTGTCTGCCAAATTCATGTAACATCTGTATGTGATTTTTATGTGGTGCTTTTCCCCCAAATCCCTGTATTACAGAGTGAAGACTACAGAAAACAATCTTGTTTTCTAAGATTTTCTCCCTTAAACTCACAAAAATTTCTTCAGTAGAACAGAAAAGTCTTGTCTTTCTTTCTGTCTCTTTTGTTTCTTTAAGAAATGCATATTACGCCAAGCGAACTACATGGAGAGGACTAGATTCCACCGGGATCTTAAGAGGCACAGAGGAAGGAGACCTAAGTTTAAGAGACACAAAACTATGCAACATTCTCATTAAAGACAGGCATTTATGAACAGTCCAATGAGACATGCAGAAAGCAGATGATTGGCTCATTAGAGAACGCAGTTCAGTGCAGGATGGGCTGATTCAAAGAATCTGAAACACAGTTAAGCACTGTTCACCATTATTATTTTAATTAGTAATTAAATCGATGATCAAATACTCACAAATTGAACAAACTCAACATTGTCACATTGATGTAAAACCTGCAGCATAAAGAAGAAATACACTACCATTCAAATGTTTGGGGTCTGTAAGATATTTCAATGTTTTTGAAAGAAGTCTCTTGTGCTTTATTTGATCAAAAATACAGTAAAAAAAAACTGTAATATTGTTAAATATTATTAGAAATTAAAAAGACCGTTTTCCATTTTATACTGTAATTTATTCCTGTGATGGCAAAGCTGAATTTTCAGCAGCCATTACTCCAGTCTTCAGTGTCACATGATCCTTATGCTGATTTGGTCAATGTTGAAAACCGTTTTGGTGCTTAATATTTTTGTGGAAACGTGATACATTTTTACATTCTTAAGTTTAAAAGATAGAAAAAAGTCTTTACTGTTACTTTTGATCAATTGAATACATTCTTGCTGAATAAAAGTATTAATTTCTTTCTTTAAAAAAAAAATCGTACTCAACCCAATCTTTTGAACAGTAGTGTGTTAATAGACTCGCACTTAAAACTGTCTAAAAATGATCAGTATGGATTTGCCTATGCCACACGCTTGCTTCTAATTTTTAAAAGGACTTTGTAAAAGTCTTTGCAACATGAATAATCAAGATATCAGCAATCCTGCATCAAACATTAGCCGTCCTTAACTAAACAACATTCAACATCTATTGGCAGATATGCATTCACATTGAAAAATAAAAGAAACTAAAACAACAGAAATAAATCGACAAACAGGAACACATCTACAAGTACCCTTGTTTCTGTGGGAGTGTCTTCACCCTCATTTAAGAAAAATAAACATCAATCTCAGCAGCCATTACGGCTCAGTCTAGAGCTTCATTTCGAGCAGTCCAATCAGAGTGGAGTGTAACTGGGAAATTATTTGCGAGGTACAGGTGCTATAAATTCATCTAAACACCACAAAACAGATTTAGATCTGAGATTTCTCTGAAATAAATGGAAAAAAATACTATTTAAGGTTCAAATCTTCAAGTAAAAATGTTCAAATCAAAGACAGCAGGTCTTAAAACTCCTCTCAAGGTTGGTTTACATTCGTCATTGTTTGTTTGTAATATCTCACTGACTGATGCTTGTAACCTCATTACGGTGATCTACTCGCTAACATGGAACTCACTGTTCTATTAATCCACTTCAGTCAGTACCATGGCTGGACTGTTACAAGGTCTGTTCTATTCATATTTGAAGACAGGATATGCTGAGGGAACTCAGCTGACTTTGTATATAATTCGAGCAGTCCAATCAGAGTGGAGTGTAACTGGGAAATTATTTGCGAGGTACAGGTGCTATAAATTCATCTAAACACCACAAAACAGATTTAGATCTGAGATTTCTCTGAAATAAATGGAAAAAAAATACTATTTAAGGTTCAAATCTTCAAGTAAAAATGTTCAAATCAAAGACAGCAGGTCTTAAAACTCCTCTCAAGGTTGGTTTACATTCGTCATTGTTTGTTTGTAATATCTCACTGACTGATGCTTGTAACCTCATTACGGTGATCTACTCGCTAACATGGAACTCACTGTTCTATTAATCCACTTCAGTCAGTACCATGGCTGGACTGTTACAAGGTCTGTTCTATTCATATTTGAAGACAGGATATGCTGAGGGAACTCAGCTGACTTTGTATATAGAAAAAATTGCTCCTATTCTTATTCACTACACTGTTACCCAGAATACTGTGCACTGGTAGAGATTTTCACATCAAGTATCCTAAAACCTTTATCAAACCTTGTAAGGTTCACTTCCTGGAGTTTGAATGGAGATTAATAAGCACTGCGGAATGGGGACTAGGAGAGTTTGGGAAAAGGAGAGGGTGGAAACCTCTTATGAGGGGTCAGCCTGGTCTAGTACCCCTCAGATGGTACCTGTATTCTCCAGTAGTGTCTTGGGTGTGTTGGGTCTGTTTATGATCTCCACAAGCTGCTGTAAAACCACCGGGACATACGGCTGCATCTCAGAACCTGAGCAGAGAGAACTAGCATGTTAACCTTGAAGGTATGATGAAATTAGAGAAATTAATAACCGAAGATGATGATGAAACTCTCACCCATTTGAATGGATATTTCTCCAATGGCCCATGTTGCATTGTTGCAGACTGATATCAATTCTGGGTTCAGGTTTGAGCCTAAGATAGGCATGAAGTTAGCTAGAAAGGAGAGATTAGCACAAACAAATCAAAGTTTAAGTGCCTGAAGGTAAACAGAGATGGATCAAACTGAGAAAGTGTCAGTCAGTAAATAATAACTCCATACCAATGCAAGGTTTGACATGCTGGAAGCAGGCTTTGGTCAGATCTCCTAACAGAGCAAAAGAACTCTGCCGAACCTCTGGCATTTTATCCTGAGAAAATACAACCATCAAAAGATTACCATTGTCACATTAGATTTCTCATACCTGCACGTCCACACAAATAGTTTGTGGAGTTTGCATTATTTGCATCTCTTGCAATTCATCTGCAGCAGGCAAATGCAAATGTCATTCTGTGTATGTAAAGATTAGATGGTAAATTCAGAGAGACAAATACATTATACAGAGATGAAGTTGTTTTCTATACCTCAGTCGTTACCTATATAAAGTGGCAAACCGCTGCCGCTAGTACACACTGTGGCACTCATGTTGACACAAACATACAATGGTTTAGATCCAAAGTGTTTTCAACAATGATTATAATAATAAATGTTTCTTGAGCAGCAAATTTAGAGTGATTTCTGAAGGATCATGTGACACTGAAGACTGGAGTAATGACTGCTGAAAATTCAGTTTGCCATCAAAGGAATACTTTACATTTTAAAATATATTAAAATAAAATGTATTAAGTATATTAAATAAAATATATTAGGTTAAACATACCATGCCTCAGTGCTACAATGTCTTGCTATGCTCTATAGTTACCTGCATGCACTGGTACATGAGAGTGAGAATGTTGCTACGGGCAACTAGCTGTTCAATGTTCCCTCCAAGACCCTCCGCTAATCCGCTGAGCAGATCCAGAGCCACAATCATGAAATCTTTATCAGGCGCTTCATGAAACTCAGGCTGACTCTGGTGGAGCTGTGAGACAGAGAAAGAGATCAAGTGATATTCACTATGATGGATTAAAGCAATCCTTGTTTTGATTCTAAATTATGTGCATTTCTTATTTTGCAACCTTTTCCACACTCTAGTAGTTTTTTAAGCTGACAGTATTACCGAGAGATGAGGGGGTTTGTGTGTATTTGTGTGGCTTCTCACCACAGCCTGGGCGAGTGTTTTCTGGACCAGGTTGACACAGCGCTGGTAGACAGGTTCACAGTATGGCAGGAAGCCGCTCTGCAGGGCAGTGGCCACAGATGAGAGACACTGAAAGAGGAATCAACATAGAGTCATAATCAGGTACATGCATCAAAATGCTGGATTCAGAACAATACTAATATTTCCTGTGACTTCTGCTGAAATAGCTTTTCTCTGCTGGTTTTTCCAAATTGTTTATTTGTGCACACATACATATTGTTCAAAAGTTTGGGTTCAGCAAGATTTTTTTTCAGTAAGTTTGTATTTGAAAGTGGATACATTTTTTCAGAATTCTTTGATGAATAGAAAGCATTTATTTGAAATAGAATGTTTTGAAACATTATAAATGTATTTACTGTCACTTTTGAATGATTTAAAGAGTCCTTGCTGGCTTAAAGTATTAATTTCCTTCAAAGAAATTAAATTAAATACATTCTTACTATGTAAAGATTAGATGGTAAATTCAGAGAGACAAATACATTATACAGAGATGAAGTTGTTTTCTATACCTCAGTCGTTACCTATATAAAGTGGCAAACCGCTGCCGCTAGTACACATGAGTAGTGGCACTCATGTTGACACAAACATACAATGGTTTAGATCCAAAGTGTTTTCAACAATGATTATAATAATAAATGTTTCTTGAGCAGCAAATTTAGAGTGATTTCTGAAGGATCATGTGACACTGAAGACTGGAGTAATGACTGCTGAAAATTCAGTTTGCCATCAAAGGAATACTTTACATTTTAAAATATATTAAAATAAAATGTATTAAGTATATTAAATAAAATATATTAGGTTAAACATACCATGCCTCAGTGCTACAATGTCTTGCTATGCTCTATAGTTACCTGCATGCACTGGTACATGAGAGTGAGAATGTTGCTACGGGCAACTAGCTGTTCAATGTTCCCTCCAAGACCCTCCGCTAATCCGCTGAGCAGATCCAGAGCCACAATCATGAAATCTTTATCAGGCGCTTCATGAAACTCAGGCTGACTCTGGTGGAGCTGTGAGACAGAGAAAGAGATCAAGTGATATTCACTATGATGGATTAAAGCAATCCTTGTTTTGATTCTAAATTATGTGCATTTCTTATTTTGCAACCTTTTCCACACTCTAGTAGTTTTTTAAGCTGACAGTATTACCGAGAGATGAGGGGGTTTGTGTGTATTTGTGTGGCTTCTCACCACAGCCTGGGCGAGTGTTTTCTGGACCAGGTTGACACAGCGCTGGTAGACAGGTTCACAGTATGGCAGGAAGCCGCTCTGCAGGGCAGTGGCCACAGATGAGAGACACTGAAAGAGGAATCAACATAGAGTCATAATCAGGTACATGCATCAAAATGCTGGATTCAGAACAATACTAATATTTCCTGTGACTTCTGCTGAAATAGCTTTTCTCTGCTGGTTTTTCCAAATTGTTTATTTGTGCACACATACATATTGTTCAAAAGTTTGGGTTCAGCAAGATTTTTTTTCAGTAAGTTTGTATTTGAAAGTGGATACATTTTTTCAGAATTCTTTGATGAATAGAAAGCATTTATTTGAAATAGAATGTTTTGAAACATTATAAATGTATTTACTGTCACTTTTGAATGATTTAAAGAGTCCTTGCTGGCTTAAAGTATTAATTTCCTTCAAAGAAATTAAATTAAATACATTCTTACTGACCCCAAATTTTTGAACAGTAGTTTATATAAATTAAGTGTTAGATAACTACCTCCAGTAAGGGAAAGAGATCTTTATCTTCATCTTTTAGCTGGTTCCATTTTTGAATCAATGGAGGCATCAGCATCTGAATATATTCCTGCACACAGAGCACACACATACAGTAGTCATACATGTGTTGAGGGCTGTCGCTAGTGGGGAGAAAGGTCTAGGGGTGTCGCAAAATATCGCCATCGTGTTAATTAGGGGTGTCGCAATATGCCGGTATTGGCCATATTTAAAAATTAATAATACACATAGGACAATATGACACATAATAACCCAGTGCCAGCGCCATTAATTAACTCTAACTCTCACATGTCATTTGTTTCATTCATACTCGACGCCGGAGGGCGCCCTCGCACAGAAAGTCCACAAGCAAGATTCATAGGAGTAATAGAACTTATGACGTTCCAGGAAATCCCTGTAGGCATCCAGCTATTGCTGTAGATGAGTAAAATGCAGAAGAAATGTTTTATCTGATTAAACATGAAGACAGTCAACACAGGATTGCAACAGTATGTGGTTTGTCTTGTTTTCAAGCCATCTTATTTTAATATACAAGGTAAAGTATTTATAAGGTATTGCTAATCGACATAGCATTTATCACTGTATAGAATATTATTAAACAGGGGTTGGCAACCTTTAAGACATTAAGTGCCATTTTTCATTTTTCTGGTTAACCACTTTTTGTGGCCACGATAATAGTGTAATGAAAAATCTGATATTTCTACCGACTGCCCGAGTCAGCATGAAAGGTTCTCAGGACAGTTTACGGGCCACTGCTGCACATCGTCACGAAAGCTTATCATTTGCACGTGTTTTTAAGCCTTGCCAATTTAAACATTTAAGAGATTTTAAAGCATTCAAGCACAAGAAGACACGAAAGAACTCAACTGAGTACTTCCGTGCTGTGTTCAGTGCGCACACAGAGAGCTGCAAACACCGAATTGAGTTCTCTTTCACATCTTCTTGAGCATGAACGAACAAATACACCTAGCCATTTTTAATGGCTGAACTCCGAATTGAGCCGTGAACTCCGAATTGAGTATTGTTTTCTTGTGCTTGAATGGGCAAATACATGCAAAATTATGTTGAAATACCAATCTTGGCGAGTATCCTCGAAAAACTCATGGTTATGTCTAAAGTGAACGTAAACAGTTGAGAAACTAATCGGACGTGTGTCATTATATTGGATCCATGCATTGTATCTTAAAGTGATCGCACCTAATTTATTAGCTGCTGTCAGTGTCCTTATGTTAATACAAGAAAAAACATTATTTTCATAATTATTATTAATTATAAATTAATTATTATATTTAATTTATACAGTGAAGACTATGCAATGCTATTTTACATTTGATTATTTGGTTTCTGTGCCTGAACTTTATTTATTTGTGCTATTTTCAAACAGGGCCCGCGGATACAACCTGTACCGGGGCCCCGCAAACCCCAGCTATGGCCCTGCATGTGTTTATTAGACATGTACAGTCTGTTACTAAAAAAACAAAACAAAAAACAAACAAAAACTAAAAATCCAACATGGCAGACAAAGAGAAATGTAGGATTTAGAATTTGAATTATGTTATTCTATTTATTTTGCAAATACTTTAAACAATTACAAATAGGTAATTGTAATTAAAATTAAATACTTTATCAAATATTTGTGTGTGTGAGAGAGAGAGCTATTTTTTATCTTTACGGTAAACATTGTGAGATTCCATGAGGTTTAATATAATTTAGAATGCTGCTGCAAAAGCACTAGGCAACATGGCAATTGTGTTTGCATGTAACATTCTATCTCTACTCTATGGAATATGTGCCTGATACACAAAGTATTTCTGTGTATTTGATTGTGCAATTACTGGTTTGTTGAGATGGTGGCCCACAGAGTCAGCCAATGTCCCAATAGCGTCATAGAGGATGAGAAGGTTCTTGTGCTGGTATTTACTGAAAGCAAAGACCAACGTATCCAAAATAAAAGCAAGGTACGGCACCAGCTCAGTGCAAGCCTCCTCTTCAAGGGTAGCAAAGGCACTGTGGGAGGAAAATTGAGAGTCAGAGATTAAAAGAGTTGAAGGAAAGCTAAAAAGACACCTCAGGTAAACAAGATGACATGCATGCTTCAAGCAACACAATACTGCGATGCATGCTCACCTGCAGGCGGCCTCTTGGACACGCTTGTTGCTGTCAAGTATCCGTTTGAGTAGTTCAGTCATGAGCGGTTTGAGGTAGATGTCGGAGGGCTGGCTAACAACCCAGTGTGCGTAGCGGCTCAGAGTCCAGCAAGTGATGGATCGAACCAGTGCCTTCTTATCAGACAGACACTGTACCAGATGAGGAATCAACTCTGGCAAGTAAGGGATCATCCCCTGCATACAGCCTAAAGCAAATAAAGAAAATACTTGTCTTCAAAAATAATCATTTAAAAAAAAGCGAGAGATTAAGGTCACACCTTATTCATTCATTTAATAATTAACCAAAACTTGGTGTCTCGTTATTTTTTGAAACTGCTTTGAAAATTACAGTAGACTATAGAAAATAATTAACTATAGAATACAGTAACATGTGTAACACAAACACTGTAAACTAAATTGTTAACCGGTTCCTTTAAGATATAGTTGTATTTTGAAGGAAATTAATTATTTTATTCAGCAAAGATGCACTAATGAATTAAACATGACAGTAAAGGCATTTATAACGTTGTTACCAAAGATTTTGACTTCAAATAAATACTGTTCTTATGAACTTTTCAAAGAATCCCGATCTTTTTTTTTTTTATCACGGTTTTCACAAATAGATTAATCGGCACAACTGTTTTATACTTTTCTATCAGAGAAATAAATGACATTTTAAAATATATTCAAATAGAAAACATTTATTTTCAATTGAAATCATTTTAAAATATGACTGTATCTATGTATTTATGATCAACAGAAAATCCAGCCTTGGTAAACATAAGACACTAAGAAGAAAAATCTTACCGACTGCAAACTTCTGAACATAGTGTAGGTATGTCCATGTTTCCCTTTTTAAATTCTAATGCTTATGCAATGAGTGAATTATAGAATGAATAGAAAATTTTGGAATACCTTCAGCAATGGCTCCCAGTACAAGTATGCCCGACTCTTTAATAAGCCACTCTGGATGGAACAGTAGTTCTTTCAGTAAAGGAAGAATATGCAACAGCAAATCATCTCTGAAAACATTCGCCAGGACATCTAGTGCAGCTGCAGAACATTTCCCTACACACACCAGAAAAAATAATGCAGACAAAAGCAATGTCTCAATGTACGTCCATTTTAAGAAGACCAGGACTTGGCTGAGTCTGTGTCCTTTTTAAAGTGCACTGTTTCTTACTCAAGTTCCAATCTGAGATGGTTTCATCATCATCCAGATCATCTTCATCATCGTCCTCTTCCTCAATGGAGTCTCCCCCCTCGTGTTGTTGGGCCACAGTGCGTGAGCGATGGAACCTTGGCCGAATGTCCTGCTCGTTGTCTGGGATTGCTTCGTCCTCCTCAACGTCACCCTGGAAATCAATTATTCTTAATCTTTATTTATTTAAAAAAACATTTTTTTTTGACAAGCTTACAATCGGCCATCTTTTTAAAAGCACTAATATGTAATTACATGCTTTTAAAATAAATATAAGATACCAATGTATTCTTGATAAAATGCTTTCTGTATTTATTTAGCTGAATATGTACTTTATAACTCAGTTTCTAAAAGACAGGCTAAGATGTGGAAAATAAAATGCTATTAATTTGAATATGACAAATGTAAACAAATTGGCAATGCGGTTTTTTTTTTTTTTCAAATGCGGCTGAGCATCGTAACCAAATCACATGTTTCCTGTGTGTATGAACTCAATGGCAAATCACAGGTGTTTTACTCTTTTATGTTTTATGTTTAGGATGGCATATGAAAAAGTGTCGATTAGTTGATACTCAAAAAAGAAGCTTTAGAACCAGAGAGTGAAACTGACCTTCAACAGGATTATGTCAATCTCAGAGTATTTCATTCCATTCACAAGAACTGGTATCAATCTGTGACAAAAAAGAAAAAACTCTGATGACTGATCATGATAATTTACATCAAATAAGCAGCTTTGCCCTGTTGCAGAACTGTATTATAATTGAACGCATCCACATGAGTTGTTGGTTTTTTTTGTTTTATCAAAAGGACACTGTGTGTTTGTGCATGCTCACTTGGGCAGGTGTCCACACAGAACCTCCTTACACACAGGCTGCTCAGCGAGTGTGAGCCAGAATTCACAGGCCTCCAGAGTGACATTTTCATCCTGATCTTGTGTCCTCTGCAACATGTACTGAAAAACAGAAAAAGGATTTGTGAGTATAAACACATTGGGCCTTATTCATGAAACATGAACAGAGCATATTTGTGTGTAAACTGTTCAAAAAGTAATTTTTACCAACAAAAAAAAAATACACAGAATGTACCATAACGCTTTTATGTACGAACTACACAGAAATTAATTTTTAATTTTGCGTTTCATGAATAAGGCTCATTGATTCTACTTTTACCAAACTAGTTAAAGAAAGTCCACAAGAGGCTGCTGTTCCTTCACTTTGCCTCTGTGTGATTTTCTGACCAAATTTATAAAAACATTTAAATGAAAAAACATTTAGTTATACAAGACAGTAGATAATTCAAGGTCAATGTCACTTTCAGCAATCATGTAATAGAGTTTAGTTACATTAGGTTTTAATGAGGGGTTGAAGAAGGTGTGATCTAACCTCGATGATGTTGTGCATGTGAGGAAGGAGACGGTCTAATCTGACTTCCAAAAGCATGACTAAAGCTCTGCACACATTCTTCCTCACTTCGGGCTCCTCGTCACCTGCCAGTGCAAACAGGTTCTGTGCCACAAAGACACACACATACATATAAAAATATGTTCATTTCTTAGAACTAAACAATGACAACTTCCTCAAAACTGGCATCACAATTCTGGGATCTGGAATAATAGGGTAAGTAAATCATAACGGAATTATCATTTTTGGGTGAACGTCCTATTAAGGTGGCTCATTTTGTAGGTGGTACCTCAATGAAAGGATCTATGTGCAGCATCAGGGCCTGTGTTCTGCTGATGATAAACTGGTTGACACAGGCAATGGCATGAGACCTACAACAGACAACAAGCACAGTACATATATCAAACAAGCCTGAACAACTGTACAGCAAGTAGTAGTTTAAATTAGTGTGACTGGTATTGAAGATAACAATGATATTTTAAAAATTTAATATCGGCATAATGTTACTACACATAAAATAATATTGTAAATAGTCTTGCACTAGTAACTGGATGGATGGATCTGATTGGCAGGTAAACACAGTAGCTGGTGTTATTGCATCTTAATGCTGGTTGCCACTCATCCTAAAATGGAAAAAGACGACGACGCAGTGTGCATCTACTACTGCCACACAAAATAACGTTGGAAAAGAAGCGATAACTGACGAAAACAAGAGGGGGGGTTGCGATTGCAAAATCACGCTCATTGTGTTCCACTATTACCCCCTGTCCGATGCCCCTGTCCAGTCTGATCAATAGTGAGTTCTTTTTGAACACTTTTGCGTAGTTATGGTTACTAACTCTCTCTCCACCTCCCTACACTTGAATTTTTTCAGTGTGATTCATTGGCCAAAAAAAAGGTAAAGCGCACAAAAAGAAAATCTGGTATCATGACAATCCCTGTCTAAATGTATTAATTAAACAATTAAAATTAAAATAAATGGCAGATGGCAGATATAATTGTATTTATTTTAATTAATATTTAAGAAATGTTAAATCATTTGAAAATGGATAATAAAATAAAATTGTAAAATAAACATACTTATACTTTAGATGACAAAGTATTTTCCACAAATAAATAAATATTTTATAAAAATATAATTAAAAAGGAAGTAAACTGTAACCAACAGAGCACTCAGTATTCTGGGAAGTTTGTGTGCATTGGGAATCATATTTTTTCAAATAAATCCAAGGTAACACTCATTTTACATACAGCACACAGTGAAAATGATATGAATATGACAGTGGGCAAATGCATAAAGTGCAGCATAATTTGAAATCACGAATTTATTGTTAAAGCATTAGCACGGACCGAAAGTCACGCAGAGAACACGCGATCATGCAGGTCACATGCACGCTTCACAAGATCTCACAACTGGATTCGACTAAGTTTGCAAGGTTTGTGAAATTAAAATTTCATAAGCCATTCAAAGATTTGTTTAAATTATGTAAATGCGCATTTGCTGAATGCTGACGGCAAACAATAAAGTATTATAATGTTTGCCTTTCTATTACTAATAATATAAAAGCAATCGTTATAATACTTTTTGTATACATTTTAATTCCTTTGTTTAACAGTTCTATCGGATTATTAGACAGACTTCTATCCGTATTAGACAGAACTGTTAACGACGACGGCGATCAAGAGGGAGAATATGAGCGTGCCTCGAACGCATAGGCCAAACAGAAAAACTTATCGGCCGATGCCGATATTTGAAAAATGCCAAATATCGGCCGATATATCGGTCGATCGCTACTCCTCGCAGTTTCAAACATTTGTGCTCCATTAGGGAACACAGGCTTATCTTACCTGATTTTGGGGCTATTGTGCTTGAAGAACTGCAGGAACTTGGGGATCATCACGTTGAGTGGGCGGTCCAGCATGTCACTGTCCAGGATCTCAGCAGAGTCCTCACAGATCTTTTGCAGGGCTCCAAAAGCCCCCTGAAAAGACAAACACAGCAGGAATGAACAGACAAATCATACCTATTTCCCCTTCTCACTGAACAACCTCAAATCTTTGATCTAGAACACTTCCATCAAAATCAATCAAACTGACCTAACCAGTCGTCACTGTCACACAGTAACACTGAGGCCTTCAGTTGACAGACACTCCATTTCTATTTTTGGCTTGAAGTGCAGTCAGTGCTGCTGAAAATAAAGTAGAATACTTTTGCTGTTGCCTCAAGCTCACAGCTGACTCATGGAGTGTACATTGTAGGTGACATGCAGATTTAATACAATGCAGACAGCCAAAAACAGCTGTAGGTTAATTTAAGCGAAAATGTAAAGCAGAACATGAGAAATTCTGTAGAGGGAGCAGAAATTACATGATAATATTTAAGTAACTGTACAGTAATGGGTAAAAAAATAAATAAAAAATGTCAACTCTGACATCAATGTACAAGGATGCAACTTGACATTTAAACCACACCTTAACAGAAACAGGAAATAAATGTTTAGGGTAATAAGTAACTGAAATCTTCATGGAAGTAACGTGGGTTCTCGGTAAGTAGTCTGTGTTCAGAAGACACTACAGGTCTGGCTATGTGCATACTTAACAGGTTCGTAGGCTCATTACATAATACACAGACAATAATATGGAAACTACTAGTACTATTACTATTACAGTATTATTATTAACAATACACTGTATACATTAACTATATAGAGCACAAAGGATAAAGTACCAGTTAGGAAATGAGAGGTGTAAAGAGTACCTGAAAACCATACTTGAGTAAAAGTACAGATACCTTACAGCAAAAATTACTCCATTACAAGTTACCAATTCCAAAACAACTTGAGTAAAAGTCTTAGAGTATCTGATTTTCAATCACGTTTATTTTCTAAAACCAAAAAAAAAAAAAAAACACAATATCCTTCAAAAAGGTCTCTTCAGTATAACGGATAAATAAAATAATGTTAAGTAAAATTCAAAACTGGATGTGCTGTTTCGGTCCATTGCTGGCTGCAGTCATGTCCTCATCTCACACCTGTGATTCACAACTACTTGCTAAGGAACTCACAATTACGTAAAGTAGCCTTATTAACAAGTTTGGGTGAGTAAGGACAAAATGCACAAGATATAGGCCTAGTACTCTCAGTGCCCTATAGTTGGCGATATCACTTCTTCTGTAGCAGAAAAAGCTAGGTGCCATGCAAAATGTAATGTTTAACTGCAACACTCAAAAACGAATCTGATGTAGAACAATACCAAAGCCAGACCTTTCAGCAGAGGGACCCACCCAACAACATCAAGCATCCTCCTGATCTCATAGACATTCCACCTGTAAGGAATCTAATCAGGTCACGAGCATAAATGGTGCCGTGGCAACGAGCTGTCTGGCTCGGCTGTCGCTATGGCAACTGTCTCCACTGTCAGCTTCCACTTGGTTGGAGATGGCATATTTTGAGCTAGAGAGCTTAGAGAAAACAACAGAGGAAGCCACCAGTCCCTCAAGGTCAAAACACCAAGTCTTTACATCTATATATATTTATATGCAGTATGTATGTATCTATATACTAGGGCTGTAAAAAGAAATTCGAATTTCGAATATTCGTCGAATTCACAATAAAAATCCACATTCGAATGCAAAAACGGTGTGCGTCAGGAAGCCTTATCAGGGGCACACAAAATGCGATGACGATGTAAGTGTCATTGCATTTGAATGATTTTCATAGCTTATCCAGTTGAAGCCACTAGATGCAGTGCTTCCGAGTTGTTAATTACAAATATTGTGGGAAAAGAGAACATCAATGCGGAGAAGATCTTGTTTACGTCAAAACTGAAACCAAGCCGTTCACACAGAAAACATATTTCACGCATTTTCTAGGACATCCATCACCGTTGCACTCGCACTTGCACAAAGGAGTAGCATGTTTAAAAGCCATGTAAAATTAATGCAAGTTTAACTTTGAAAAAAACATGTCTCGAGACTCTATGGTGGGTTTTTCCCCCATCCCACTGCATCTCATGTTTTTAAATGAAAAATGTATGATTGGCTTTCCGCCCTTTGTATTAAACTATGCATACATACATGATGCGGTTTTGTTTATAGTTGTTTAAAGGGGTGGTTCACTTGAAAGGCTTGATTGTGTTTATGGGGTGCAGTCTAACATGTGTTAATGCTTCGTTTGTTAAAAAAAAACACATTATTTTTCACATAATTTACCTTTATTCCACACCTCTGTGTCCCTTCTCCTCTGAACGCACTGATCATTTCCTGCTTTTATGAAGCCCCTCCCTCAGAAATACACGATGGGCTCTGATTGATTAGCTGGCCCAGTGTGTTGTGATTGGCTAAACGTCCCGCCCCTCAACATAGCGGCATGTGCTCCGGTTGTATTGTAAACAATGACGTCGTCTATATTGCTTATCAATTTGAGCCCGATTGAGACGCAGAGGACATTATTGAAGAGGATCATGCAGAACCTGTGCAAGCACGGCTTTTAATGGTAGGCCTAAGATTTTTGTTTGTTGTTGTCTCATACTTTTAGATACGCTGTTATTTGTAAATGCTACTGCTTCGGTTAGCTTTTAATATACAGTTTTATTCTGATTAATGCTTTAATACAGTTCGGCAACCGCACACGCGTCCATGTATAATGCATCTCATAACTATAGTATGTGAAAATAAGTGTATTCACTGAGCTGATGATCTGAATGAGAGAGAGATGCAGAGTGTGTGCAGAGCAGGGCGAGGCCAGGAACAGTATTAAGAACCGCTGCTTTAGAACATTGATTTTGAAACTTGTGAATCCATTAGAATCGTTAGAAGACAGAATCGCGATTCATATATGAATAGATTTTTACGTGCACCTGTAGTTTTCTCTTCCTCTTCTCTAAAGCAGGGCAGCATGGCCTCGCCCCCTTTGCTGCGTGTTCCCGGAGGCGGGGTTTATGTAAAACTCTGGGTTCTTGACGTAACGGACCCGGGAAGTAACTCATTGTAGTCCCTTACCAGTCGTTTTTGTAGGCATTAAACCGCCAGAATTTTAAAATTAAATTTTTATATCTCCATTTGCATTGAACTTTCAGTTTCGTAACTTTGCAGATATTGTTTATGATCAAAAAGCAACATTACACACTAACTAACATTAAAAAGTGAAATTGCAATCAACCACCCCCTTTAAGCAACTTAATTAATTATAATTGGTTTATAAACATCATTTTAAACATTATGCACTTTTTTTCACAGATAGTCATGTTATCTTATGCTTTGAATAAACGTGCATTAGTAATATTTTCCTCTTGTGGCCTCAGAAGAGAAGCCAAACGCTTTTCTTCACCCTAACTGAAATTATGCATTTTAAATTTGAATATAATTCGAATTTTGACAATATTTAAGTACAAAATTCGAATTTAATTTTTCAGCCAATTTGACAGTCCTACTATATACATATACAAAGACATTGTCTTGGATATCATTAAATATTCACAACAAACAATAAATGGCCTTTGGCGCCTTAGTAATTACTAGCCAAGTCAAGTCACATTTATTTATACAGTATAGCGCTTTATACAATACTGATTGTGTTAAAGCAGCTTTACAGTGTTAAACAGGAAAATAGTTTGTCAATAATGCAAGAAGACAATAACAAAGAGTTATTTTTCAGTGATGTCATCAAATCCGTGTATCATTCGATCATTCGTTTTTTTTATTTAATATTGAAAGTAGAAAAATTAGAAAACGGAAAACGAAAAAGGAGAATTCAGCTTAAATTTGAGTTTTTCGTTCATGGGTGGGAAAATGAATAAACAGCTTGAATATTCGATTTCTACATGTGGGCGGGAATTAAACGCCCCTTTCTGCTGATTGGTCAGCCGAAGATCAAACCGTGCCATCATCAGTTCTTCTGCAGTATCATGCAGCAGAATAATAGTCCTCCACTGCTGCAGTTGTACGGATTAACTGTAAAGTTGCTGAAAATGAAGCCATTTTCTAATTTTTCTACTTTCAATATTAAATCAAAAAACGAATGATCGAATGATACACGGATTTCATCATCCAGTTCACCTTCATATGCATTTCCGCATCAGTTTGCTCATATAACGGCCAGTGAGGGCTGTGGCCACTTTCAGCCAATAAACTATGATTTAAAGGTCAGGAGCATCTTAGCCATAAACAAGATAACAAACGTCATCCCTGTACATTAAACCCATTACAGAAAGCAAAACCACTTCATGCCCAAGCTAAATAAAGTCATCGCCGACATTCTGGAAATGTCTCTCAACTGCTTTAGACTTCATATAGCAATATGAGGACCCACATGGCATGCCACAACCAAACCAGAGGATCACAGCAGTGGATGGATGCTTTCTCCTTTTTACACCCACACACCCACAAAGAGCTAGGCTGTCTGCTGCTTATGTTACCACTTATGTGTCTTTGGAATTAAACTCATGACCTTGTTCCAAGTTCTTTCAAGCTTAGTCAGTTCAGTATTGGTAATGCTTCTAAGCATGTATTTTCTATGTCGGTAAGAGGCACACAAGCACATCTACTTGAACAAAGTATATGTAATAAAGAGATAAAGATTTAAATAACCAAAAGTGTTTACTAAATTATACCAATAACATATTTCAAATAAGCAATACAATTTTACAACAGTGGCATCATACACTTTTCTTCTTTAGCCTAAGTAACACATAAAATAATGTAATTTTCTGATATATACAGTTAATGCACATTCTAGAGTAAATTAACTACTAAGGCAGACGGTGACCATACTGAGCCTTAATTATTCTCCTATTCATTTATCAACGAGTGATCCTTCTCCTTCCCCTTATAATAGAGACTTTAAGCAACAGCCACTGATGGAACGGCAATGGCATTCTGATGTTGTATTGCACATGCACGACTTTAACTATTACGGGAGAACGGCTGATTTGCCGTAGTCGTTACAATGTGACAGATAAGGCAAGTAAATGTTACGTTTCATGGTACACAGCATTGTAATTGCATCAGTATGTGATTCTACCATTAGTCTTTTATTTAATCTGTGTTGATATGTTTTAAAATTAAGCTAATTTTAATGATTATTCCGTTTGTACAAAGATATGTCTGCTGTTAGTAACAACTCAGGTAGCACTGAGACTAGAGATCAGTGGTGTATTGTAACGAAGTAATAATACTTCGTTACAGTACTTAAGCATTTTTTTGGGAGTATCTGTACTTTACTTGAGTTTTTATATTTCAGCCAACTTTTACTTTTAGTCCACTACATTTCCTAATTAAAATGTATACTTTTACTTCGATACATTTCCCCAAAGCATATTCGTTACTTACTACAAAAATAGTCAGAAGTCAGAAGAACACGGACTGCAGGAAAGCAGGTTTGACGAATCAGTGGTCTGGCGCTTGCAAGTTAGACTCCTAAAAACTCCTTTGCTCATGAGCAAACAAGTGCGCGCACAACCGCGGATGATTCATTTTCCTCTCAAGTCGAGTCTGGGGTGTGTGATACAGCATCGTCTGCGATAATATGGTAAGTGATGTTGTAATGATGTGCGATCTGACATTATCAAGTATATCACAGAGAGTGCACGCACAAGATTTATTAGTCTATTAAAACTCAAAATTCAAGGCATTCTAAATTGTAGACGGCAAAAAATGCTTCTGTATGCTTTTTTTATGTTTATATAATTTAATATAGTTAACTTAATCTATATCACACAAAGAGTAGCCTACCGTTTTTCTGCAAATATCAGCATGAACACATTTAATAATCATTTTATACAAGTTCAGTAAAGCAATAAGTGACTTACATTTTACACATTGCTTGTTTTTGCTCAGTTTTGCCAACGAAAATAGTTCCAAACAAAGATCACAGCACTGTTTTGCGTCTCTGAGCAATGGATGGTGTTTACTTATTGAATGAATCAGCTTTTTGAACAAATCGGTTGAATAAATGATTCAGTGATTCACTCATTAACACAGTCAAATGCTTTGTTTCTGAAAGAATCAGCCGTTTGAATGAATTGGTTGAATCTCAATGACTCACTCAATAACAGTCATTTGCTGCCACCTACTGGCGGTTTTAATTTCACATTTCGACTATTTTGTTCATGTTTTAAATTATTTCAAATATCAGTATTCAACGTTTTATGTTAAAAACAAAACATTAGGCCTATTTATGCATCTGTAACTGCAGTTTAAATGCATTCATGTCCCCTTTGAGATACATAAACTGTGTAAATACATCTTATTGCTATTTCAGATGCAGATTCCAGAAATGTTTTCTTATGTTGGAATGAAAGACACTAAATACCGGATGAAGTGCTTCTTATTCTTACCAAAAAATACAAAATGGAAGAAAGAGTTCAAACTGAACACAATCTTGGTACTCAAGCAGTGTATGAACATTTTTTATTTATATTTATTCGCTTCTTTTCCATTTTGCATTTACTTGTACTTTTACTTTCAATACTTAAGTAGGTTTAAGATTTAAAAAATACTTTTCGTGCTTAAGTACAATAAATATCACATACTTTAAGACTTTTACTCAAGTAATATTCTAAACGGTGACTTCAACTTCTACCAAAGTCATTTTCTGGTAAGATATCTATACTTTTACTTGAGTATGGCTTTCAGGTACTTTATACACCACTGCTAGAGATGTTGTGAAGCGAGCAATGGAAGTATTGCCTAAACATTCTCCTCATAAAACTCAATAAATGACTGAATGCCGCGCTATGCCATCTTGTTTGCGGTTGCTAAGTGATTTTTATGTTCTCAGCTATGGCGGTGTAACAGCTTACTTCCGGTCACCATAGCGTTCCATTCGCAGCTTCTGCATGTTCAATACAGGATTCTATCAGTGCTAAATATAGGACATATGATGCATTCACATTTACACATACTGGTAAAAAATGTATAGCCTGAATGCACTGTAAGTCGCTTTAGATAAAAGCGTCTGCTAAATGCATAAAAACATTTTTTTAATTATTATTAAATTATTTACACTATGTCAGAATTATCAATATTATTACCTAATTAAGAGGACAACTCACAGCAAATCAGAGAGCTGTAACTTGTATAAAGCATTCATGTGCTCACAGAACTTGTAATTACTTTATAGCAAGCTCAGTTACAGTAATTCTGACATGGCATAAATGCACCAATCTGTTCAATACAGGATTCTATCAGTGCTAAATATAGGACATATGATGCATTCACATTTACACATACTGGTAAAAATGTATAGCCTGAATGCACTGTAAGTCGCTTTAGATAAAAGCGTCTGCTAAATGCATAAAAACATTTTTTTAATTATTATTAAATTATTTACACTATGTCAGAATTATCAATATTATTACCTAATTAAGAGGACAACTCACAGCAAATCAGAGAGCTGTAACTTGTATAAAGCATTCATGTGCTCACAGAACTTGTAATTACTTTATAGCAAGCTCAGTTACAGTAATTCTGACATGGCATAAATGCACCAATACCAATAGTGACAGATAACACCAGTTTTCAGTGTCACATGATCCTTCAGAAATCATTCTGATAATCAGATTTTAAAAAAATAATAAAATAAAAAATCAATCAATCTTATTATCAATTTTAAAAACAGTTGGTGCTGCTAAATAGTTTTGTGAAAACATTGATACAATTTTCAGAATTCTTTGATGAATAGAAAGTTAAAAAAGAGCAGCATTTATATACTTTACAAACCAAAACTTTGTTGATTATACGATCATCTGAATTAAGATATTACAAAAGGTATGATTTTTTTCAACAAAACGTTAAAACCAAACATCCAGAGCAATAAGAAAACAAATAAATCAACGATAGATATATAGAACCCTGCAGAAGAGTTTGATGAGCACGCCCTGATGACGTAAATTAATTTTACATCACGAAGCCAAGCAGAGAAACCTCCCTGTGAAGGTATGTTGTAATACACATAGATCAGCAAACCTCAATTATAATGCTGAGGCTTTAGATGAGGATGCCTTGAACTACACTACAGTTTTAGACAATGAGTCAGCAACATCCATCAACTTACAGCTCCACTTAGAAGGACAAAGAGAGAGAGAAACATGAGATTACGTGAGATTGAAGAGAAGAAACATGAGAGAGGAGAGAAAGGCCATCACAAAGTGTGTGTTTGTGTGTCTTACTTCACAAGTATTATAGTCCTCTGAGTCCAGAAGTAAACAAAGTTTAGGTAGAAGCTCCGGCCAGTTCTGTAACTCCCCTTTAGAGGCTATAGTTGTGATCAGAATACCTGAGGAACACAAACATATGCACAATAATGCACCATTCAGACCAGCCTATACTGCAGTTCACATAACCAACTGCCAGAAGCAAACATCTACACAAAAACCAAGCTGTTATGCAAATCTGATAACAAAACATTATAATATGTGGACAAATTATACTCAGTTTTTCACTACATTAATCACTGTGTGGGAAAATACTCATAAAAGACTACAAAAAAAACTACATTTTTTAAACCAAATAAACAAAAAGAGGAGGAATGATATTTTACGCTGTCGATGCTAGGTAACCATAGAAACACAGCACTGCATTCCTCATAACAGTCTAATCACAATCACAGAAGGCTAATTTAGGCACACTGTGTATTCTCGGACATAAGAGTCAATAAATGATCTTACATTGAAAGCAACAACACAAAGCCAGACACAGCCCCCAAAGGCATAATATTGTTTGTCATGATGGCAAAAGCTGGGAGCTCAGAGTCACACAGAAAATGCTTTGTCGGTCCATACTCACCCACTGTGGCTCTAATGAGCGGTGAGGAGTCTCCAATGTTCTGCAGACACTCATTTTTGATGAAGTCAGACACGCCGTTTGGGAAGTTCTGGTAATGGGCCTTAACGTTGTTCTTCAAAATGAGACCACTGAGAGACCGAGTGGGCTCATCTATGATAAAGAAAGGATGAAAAGCTTTACTTTCAGACTGGGTAGAAAATACAGCCCTGGGCACAAGACACCGCATTAAAGGGGGAAAAAAAGAAAGAATCAAACAACCACAGGGATAAACAGAAATAGCTGTTCATACTACAAGAATACAATTACAATTAGATTACAAATACAAAACTATTTCAAACTTAAATATGATAAAAATATAATGTAATATACCAATAATTTTGTCAATTACAAAAAAAACATGTTGCTTTAGAAAGTGCTTGAAAATAAAATCTATATATATATATATATATATATATATATATATGCTCCGTGATGTCGTCATGGAGGAGTGGAAGAGGACTCCAGTGGCAACCTGTGAAGCTCTGGTGAACTCCATGCCAAAGAGGGTTAAGGCCGTGCTGGAAAATAATGGTGGCCACACAAGATATTGACACTTTGGGTCCAATTTGGACAGTTTCACTTAGGGTTTACTCACTTTTGTGGCCAGCGGTTTAGACATTAATGGCTGTGTGTTGAGTTATTTTGAGGGGACAGCAAATTTACACTGTTATAC
>NW_015505394.1:2189148-2201768 GCF_001515645.1 Sinocyclocheilus grahami | reverse complement strand
TATATATATATAAACTACAGCCCACACAGGGAAAAAATCCTTTACTTTAGAGCCTTGGTTAGTGGATGCTTAATAAAGAACCTTCTGTTTTCAAATATAATATAATATAACATAATATGATATAATATAATACACTCATAAAAATGTTGTTTACAAATAAAAAAATCATAATATAAATGCTTTGAAAATAAAAATAAAACTGCAGCCAACACCTAAAAAAAAAAAAAATCTTATTATATTATATTAACATCAGCTGGTCAAATATTTTGACACATAAATATATGTTGCTTGAAAAAAAATGTTGTGTTTAAAATTAATAAATCTACAGCCCACACTGGGGGGGGAAATCCTTATTGTTGAGCTCTGAACTGGTTTGGTGGTTGCTTAATAAAGAACCTTCTGTTTTTAAATGGGCCTCAGTCTAATTAAGGGCAAAAGAGAGAGAAACACTGGCAGATGAACTAGTGTTGTTTCTAAATCTGTTCTGTGACCTGGGGCTTGACAAAAGGCACAGACACAGATACAAAAGGTCCGTGCAGCTAAGCTCCCAGTGCACTTGACAGATTACCACTGATCTGAAGTCACAGCAGTTATACAGGCACGGCTTCAGAAAACACTACTGAGACTAGACATCTTCTGCTTGACTCTAATCCCTCCCTTCATATCTGATCCATTTCTTCTAGTAATTGGAATATAAGATTAACTCTTAATATAGGCTACAACACAAACTGTCATGGCAAACCTCAAACTGCAACCAACCACAATGCAGACCGGCAACAGGCAATTTCCTGCACCTACTAGCACTGCCTCACAACACACAGTATGTCTCCATTCAAATTAAAGGGTTATAGGCACTGACGCTATCACACACACTTAAGGTTTTCAAATTAAAGAGACCCATATTCCTCCAGATATAACTAATGAACAAATCAACAATGATAAATCTGAATAAGTCGCATCTCAAATCAACATTATAAATATAATGATAACATCCACATCTTACCTTCTGTCTTTAGCTTTGTGAGCACAAATATTAGGTAGTTGTTGAAGTCCGGGTATTGATTGAGCTGCTCAAGTTTCTGTGGTGCACATTAAGGAAAAGGCATACAGACCACAGAGATAAAGGATAATGCAAACAGCAGGGGAAATGTGCATCTGCGCAGGTACTTAATCGACAAACCGCTTGATGTTCAGTTGGACGATTACATCAATGAACCCATGAATATATGAGTCATTAAGGTCTTATACGCCCGATGTTATAATATGCAAATGATGCGTGAATATAATTTAACATCCAGCAAGGTAAATATGAAAATGCACTATTAACTAAAAACAACACAAACATCAATATCGTAACCAAAATCTATGACAAAGAAAATATATAATAATTCAGCAAGTCTGCTTGTGAGAAAATGGTGTAGAAAGTGCACAGAAGAACTAACTCAGGGCCATAGAAAATGATGGTCTCCCAAAAAAAGCAAGAGGTACGTTGAGTCACTGAGGAGTAAGTGAACGATTTGATGCTATTAAGTACTTTTATTAGCCACTGGCACATCTCAACCCGCAAATCTGACCCCGCAGCTACCATTTAAAGAGAAAAGCTTAACATGACAGTTGATCAAAAACGAAAAATCTGTCATCATTTACTCTCCCTCAGCTCCTTCCAAACCTGTATGGCTTACTTTATTTTGTGAAATACAAAAGAAACCAAAAGGTAATATCAACAGTTTTGGTTACCACTGACTTCCATATATATATATATATAAAAAAATTTTTTTAAATCTCCATTGAGGTTCCACATAAGAAAGAAAGTCATACAGGTTTAGAACCAGCAGATCTTTAGGCAAATAATTTACTGGTAATTCAACAAAATAGATGATACGTAGACTATTTATATACCTTACACATTTGTTCTGACATTCATTTCACTTGAAATTTAGAAAATGTACATTAACATGTAAAAGCTCGTTGTACAAGTTTTAAACATGCATAGCATTTTATCATCTGCTCCTTCTGTCACAGGCTGCTGTATATGATGGACAAAAACGATGCATAATTTGCTAGTTTAAGGGGGCGTCACAGTTCACCCACTGACTCTCCTATGTGGAATAAAGACTGAAAACATCGCGAATGTCAGATGTCTTTGTCTGGGCTGCATCTGATTATGTGCCAGAAACACCGTGATAACAATACTCGCGCCACTGCAGCTGGAGGTCCGTCTAATCGTAAACTGCCAGCGTCTGAGACAGCATTTCTATTTGAAGTGTTCCAAACGCACCTACGATGCGAAGAAATGCTGTCTAGGTTTTGTACACAACCATAACGTTCATTAGATCAGATGAATGTTTAATTGTGCTAATTTCAGAGATGTGTGTGTGCTGAAGGCAGTTGACACACAACAGCTGGACCCGCTCAGATCTAAAGCGTAAAGGGATGGTTCTCCTAAAAATGAAAATGCTGTCATCGTTTACCCTCCCTCATGTCGGTCCAAACCTGTACGACGTTCTTTCACGTGTGGATATTTTGATGAATACAGCACTGACACCAACTAACATCCATTGTACGGACTGAGACATTTCTCAAAATATCTTAATTTATGTCCCACACAACAAAGACCTACAGGTTTGGAATAACGTGAGCGTGAGTAAATAATGACAGATGTTCATTTTGGGGTGAACTATCCCTTTAAGTGAAACACTCCCCGCGTGACCCATACAGACACCACCCTAATCTACAGCTGAAATATACACAAACAGCATAAACCCCCGTGTGTTTCAGATCTCAAGTGTTACATACTAAGGTTTGAGTTAATCACAGGCCATCCCCTTCAGATCTCTGTCTAAACAGTGAGGTAAAGGATACTTGTTGGACGGATCGTTGCGTGGACGTGTCGGGGGACTGTGATTCCTTGAGCAGCTGTAAGATCTGCTGAAGTCCCTGCTCGTCGGGTTTCCACTGGCACTCCATCTTGTATGGCTGGAGCCTCTCTCTCTCTCTCGTTCTGTAGGCGTACAGATATACACCCTTTCACATCAAATAACGGCCTCCACCTTGACCTTCAGCTTCAGCTTCAAGTTGTTATCGAGCGGAAGATGGGGAAAACGCCTCTGCGAGAGTTTGCTGTGGATAGAGCCGTGTGAAAATGAGCGTGTTTCGCGGGCGTTGTGTTGTTGGTGACGCTAGGCTAGCTTACACGGACTTGGTCGGTCTGGTCCCGGATCACCGCACATCGACAGCGATAAGCCTCTGTGCTGCACCGGCCGGGTCCTAGCGCCTGTCGAGTCGCTGGCTGGAGGGACGTGTTGGGGAAACCCTGTATGTGACATACTCCGACTATAGCTGTGTAGTAGCCCGGCTAGCTCAGTCGGTAGAGCATGAGACTCTTAATCTCAGGGTCGTGGGTTCGAGCCCCACGTTGGGCGAATACTTTATTGCAGGCTGCATTTGCGACGTTGCTCTGTACAATTAACTGTATAGTACAACTATATAGAATATGTACGGGATGGTTTACCTTCCACTGGCACTCCATCTTGTATGGCTGGAGCCTCTCTCTCTCTCTCGTTCTGTAGGCGTACAGATATACACCCTTTCACATCAAATAACGGCCTCCACCTTGACCTTCAGCTTCAGCTTCAAGTTGTTATCGAGCGGAAGATGGGGAAAACGCCTCTGCGAGAGTTTGCTGTGGATAGAGCCGTGTGAAAATGAGCGTGTTTCGCGGGCGTTGTGTTGTTGGTGACGCTAGGCTAGCTTACACGGACTTGGTCGGTCTGGTCCCGGATCACCGCACATCGACAGCGATAAGCCTCTGTGCTGCACCGGCCGGGTCCTAGCGCCTGTCGAGTCGCTGGCTGGAGGGACGTGTTGGGGAAACCCTGTATGTGACATACTCCGACTATAGCTGTGTAGTAGCCCGGCTAGCTCAGTCGGTAGAGCATGAGACTCTTAATCTCAGGGTCGTGGGTTCGAGCCCCACGTTGGGCGAATACTTTATTGCAGGCTGCATTTGCGACGTTGCTCTGTACAATTAACTGTATAGTACAACTATATAGAATATGTACGGGATGGTTTACCCAAAATGACATTTCTATCATCGTTTTCACATTGTTATGAACCTGTATATTTGTCTGTGGAACATAAAATAAGTGTTTCTGCATTTTATTCCTTACAATGGAAGTCAAAGGTAACCAAAACTGTTTGCTTACCACTAAAATTCTTCAAAATATATTTTTATTTTCCACAGAAGAAAGAGTATGTCATACAGGTTTGGAAGGACATGAGGATGAGTAAATGATGACAGAATTTCATTTCTGAGACTTGATTGAACTGGAAATCCTGATTATCACAGTTGAATGAAAGCGCGAATAAAATTTTATGTTCGATTTCAGAATTTAATTAACTTAGTTATACAATTTTAAATACATAACTTTCATTTGTCCATTTTAGTTTTTTATTCAAATGTCAACTGGGGAAACATGTCCCAGGCAGTCGCGCCATATAAGCATTTTGATGTCAACTCAAAGTTCTGGACAGTCAACATGTTGAAATGCTAAATCAATACTAAAACAGTATTTATTAAAAATAAAATGTATTTATACATCTCATGCATGCATGGCATTTTGCCACATACAAAACAACCACCCATTTATCTTCCAAAAGAACATCTTGCATCTATTTATTTTTTTTAGAAGACATACAGCGAGGTTTTTTTTGTGTGTGTTTTTACATTTTTAAGTATTGCATGTTGCTAATTAACAGGGTTGACAAGTAAATACTCATGGAAATTAAGAGAGTTCACAGACATTACCCGATTTATTTCCTCGAAGAGGAATGCAAACTGCACAAGATCCCAAATTAGAAGAATACCACTTTTTTAAAGTGATTCAATTCCTTACTTGATTTCAACAACTGAAGGTAACAAAAGCTGGCGTAAAACAGGAGGAGGTAGATGATGCCAAAGCCTGAGCTTGAATTGGCTGTTTTCAGAGTGTGCAGGTCAAGGATATATCTTTGCTCCTGTAATATAATACTCTAAAGATGAGAGTCTTGAACACTATGGGTTTACTCTAACAATAGTGTGGACTGCAGAGTTCTGCGAGTCCTTCGGCTGGTCTTTCTTTCCTGCTCCAATATTCCCAGAGGCCTCCTCCCCCTAGAGGGAGTGTGACACAGGAAATCATCGATGGTCAGCTTGGTGATCTGGCCGGCCTCCTCTAACGGTCTCACCACCTGCTCCACCTTCCCCTCCCACGGTCCACCAGCACTCTTGCTCCTCAATACATTAACCTAAGAGAGCAGAAAGGAACCGAAGACAGGGACAGTCTAATCATTGCTTTTCCTACAACAGGTGTTTGACTTCATTTTATAAGGTAAGGATCCGATATTCCATATTTATGTTTTTATACAAATTACCTGTCAAGTTTTTGGACACCCTCAAATAAATGTAAAGGTTTCTCATGATCTTAAAACAAGTTTTTTTCATATGCTTGACAAATATAAAGTACACTACTGTTCAAAAGGTTGGGATCGGTAAGATGTTTTGAAAGAGGTCTCTTATGCTCACCATGGCTGCATTTATTTATGATGCAAAAATACTGTTAAAACAGTAATATTGTGAAAAAACATTACAATTTAATTTTTTTTTTAAATGTAATATATTCCTGTGATGGCAAAGCTGATTTTCAGCAGTCATTACTCCAGTCTTCAGTGTCACATGATCCTTCAGAAGAAAAAAAAAATAAATGTAATATATTCCTGTGATGGCAAAGCTGAATTTTCAGCAGTCATTACTCCAGTCTTCAGTGTCACATGATCCTTCAGAAGAAAAAAAAAAAATCTTACTGCCCCAAACTTCTGAACGGTAGTGTAAAATGCTGTATTTTTACAAAAATAAACGTATAATTAATTTTGTTTTTGAATTTTGAAATGAATGAATTGGATCAGCGTTTAAAATGCATCCCAGGTTACACCTCCAAATATAACGAGTCTGGAGTTTTGATTCGTTTTGCATTGCTAGCATTGGTGATTGCATAATTCCATTTGTGTTACTTAATAGTTTGGATGACTTTACTACTACTCTTAAATGTAATAATAATTGTGAGGTGTAAACTGTAGGTGTGTCCAAACTTGACTGGTGTATCTGATATCTCACCACTTCCTGAGAGAACTCTGGTTTCTTCACAAACACTGAAGTCTTTGACACTAGGGCTGTTGTGAGGGCAGAGACTGCTTCTTTCATGGACCCTTTCATAGCCAATATGAGAACCTAGAAACAGAGCAGTTAAACATATGCAAGCTGTCTTTCAAAGACTGATTCAGATATAATCACATACTTACCCTTAGGTTCTGGCATAGCCGACTGTCCGTGCTCATGATCTGAGAGTAGAATGCCTGGGCTCTCTCTATATCATTCTACAACATACATCAGGTAAAATGAAAGTGATTTACTGTTAATATATCAAAATACATCATACAGAATATAATATACTGTTAATATATCAAAAGATGCAGTATTGTCTGTGATTCAATGACAATTCCACAATATCCTAACTCCATATCTCTACTAAATTCTGATGTTACACCCAAGTAGTTGATTTATAAGGCATTACATAGCCTAAATGTATCCTTTAATTTGAAATTAGATATTGATATTTCAGTCAGCTTACCTGTTTGAGAGCAAGAGCAGTTGCAAAGCAATAAGCATGGCAAGGGATGAGTTTGCCTTTAGTCTGACCTTCTTCCAACAGGGTCAAACAGATATTATATGACTTTGGGGTGTTCTGCCAATCCCAAGATACAGAAACAGACGTGTTCAGTTTATAAATGATACTCATCAACATCTGTTGCACTTGACATGACCTAAAATTACAGTGAGAAACGACTGGCCAAAAAACAAGCCAAAAGATTGTACCCGTTTAGAAAGATTGTACACGTTGTAACTGTTATTGTTCTGTATATGCTGAAATTAGTTTGTCTTTTCTGATTCAAGTAAGCCAGGTAATTTTTATTGCCTTTAATACAAAGCATACAATACTTGCTTCTACATTGCCTTTACCAGTTTATAACAAGTAGCAAAGGCTAGCATGAAGGTGTCTTTGTTGAACTGCACTCCTTGTTTTTTCATGTCTCCCACCACCTCCAGGCCACCTGTGAGAACACCATCAGTGATATCACATAGACTGAAACCATACCACCATCTCATCCAACTTTTTTGTGCCAACAGTAAAGGCAACAGGAGCACAATACAAATCTTCTTAATTGTTTCATACACCAGCAGAACGGAGAGATAAGCAGAGGAAACTTACTTTTGTAACACTGTTTAATGAAAAGCATGTCGATGGCAATATTAAAGGATGTGGAGTCTGAAAAGAATCCTTTGAGAGCCTACGCAAAAAAAGAAAAAGAAAGAAAATGTTAAATCTCACTATAATTCATGTACATAGTCATCAAGTATACAGCAATGCTTTTGTACAATGCGTGTTTATTTTCATGTACTGGATCCGTCAGAGTTCTGGCTCCCAGCTCCTCTAAACCCAGCTCATAGCATAACCTCATGAAAAGTGGGCCAAATTTGAATTCCCCGAATGCCATGCTACGATTCTCTTCATGGTACCTGGAATTGACAGAACAGTGTTATCATATATACAAAAACGTATCCATATGCAGACATTACACATATCTAAATAATCTCCAATACAAACAGAATAATATTAAATATTGTTAAAAATGAGGATGAACTTTATGCTTAATGCAATTAAATCACTATGATACTGCTCTTTACGTAAACATAGTCTTTGTAATATAAATAGGGTTAATTTCCCTACATGACAAATTATTGAGGTAGTTTTACCTGTACATAGCATTTCTTGCCACAAAAACCTCTTCAGCAGACTGGCATAAATACAGAAGTATTTTCAATTCATCCTTTAAAATGAGCTGTTTTTTCTCCATTTTCTGATTTACTGTATCAAAGTAATAACCTGTTAAAAAAAAAGAAGTCACATTCAGGGCAAATGAGAAAATTACAATTAAAGGTGTACTCATTGTCTTTTATGTTGTGCTGGCAAATAGGGCAGCTGCGGACATGTGAGGCATGAATATTGCAATAGCATCATGCATCACCGCCAGCCATGATTGATAAGTCCACAAGTCACATTGTCTGATAACAAGATAATGAGATAAATAAAATAATCCTCAGCTGGTCATGCGATCTCAGCATCCGGCCCCTATGAGGCAACCCACTTTCATGACAAATAAAACCGCTTTTTTTAGCCAACTGATATGACTGCACTGAATGCAGTTGCATGTGGGTGTTGATGTTTTTAAACATTTTTGAGAAGTTCTATTAATTTCTTTTAATGAGACAAATATGAATGAGTCCAGCTTTAAAGTAATGAGACTGAGACACCAGAAAGAGGTACAACGTTATTTAAATCATGCCAAATGATGCCTGCCTTTTGATCCTGACACTTGGTGGGAAATAGCAAGTTTCCTCTGCTGAAACTCCTGCAGCTTCACCACATCTTCAGACAAGAGATAACGTTTAGCTGAAAAGAGTATTTGTAAACAAGTCAGTTTCTCACCAGCTGTTGGAAAAACCTTAAGTGTTAAACTGTGTCAGGGGGACTGTCATTTGTTTGACCACTTTCATCCCATTTAAGCCCTGTTGAACAACAACAAAAAATAAACTAGTTAATTTGGTTTTTAGCTGGGTTTGGGCACTTTTCACATGATCAGGCTGGGAAGCAAATTCTTCAGTCCTCATACATTTTCATCTGCGAAGACAGCGGTGTTAATCACGTCGATTATGTTCTCTACACTGCGGTGTGTGTGTGTGTGTGTGTGTGTGTGTGTGTGTGTGTTTATGCTCGAATAGCTTAACTCAGCGGTCACCAACTCGGTCCTGGAGGGCCGATGTCCTGCAGAGTTTAGCTCCCAACCCTAAATTAAACACACCTGAACCAGCTAATCAAGCTCTTACTAGGTATACTTGAAACTTCCAGGCAGGTGTATTAAAGGAGCTAAACTCTACAGGACACCGGCCCTCCAGGACCGAGTTTGGACACCCCTGTTAACTACTCCTTAACAGTGTTGCCAAGTCCGCGGCTACTTTAACACTGTTGCCGCGGGTTGAAGCGACTCCAATAACATGATATATATCCCCTGGAATGCGAATTTTAACAGGGGAACACCGTCAACAAAACGTGTATTTTACCACCTGGTACGCGATTTTTAACTGGGGACCCCTCGAAACGCCATTGGGCTAGTTTTGAGTATCGATTGGGCGGGATTTCTTGTCAAAACCTGGCAACCCTGGACCTTAATGACATTGGCCTTGACTCTTATAGCCACTTTATATGTTCTCGGTCCACTGGCGAAAGCCAGCCTAAACGGAGACCAGCGTTATGTGCATATTACCTCCATGTCGACATTTTAAACAGTCTGATTGTATGGCTCCTCGAAGCACTGCTGCTCTGGAAGAATCGGTCAGCATAACACGAGCGCAGGCATTCAGTCCTCGCAGCGCCATGTTTGTCTGAACCAGCAATCACAGTGTGCACTTTCTATCGGTCCTGAATATGCGAAAGAATATTTCCGCAGGTAGAATTATTTAGATAGATCCTTTGAACAACACGTATTCTTATTTTTAAAGCAAATTAAGAAATGGTATATATTATTAGCGATACAAACATTTAAGAAGTATTTTACTAACACCGGCACCCCCATTTTAGGTAAAAATGGAACATTCCAATGCGGCGCTCTCCTGTTAACCGGTATGTTTACAATGTATTACATTATTTCTCTTAAAAGTGGGACGCATATATTAATTCAGACAGTTATTCTATTGTGGATGTGGAGGGACTTTTTCAAACTGTGGTTTAAAACGCTTTGCATTCTTTTTACTGGTAATTTACACCCTAGATTTAACGCTAGATCTATTACTACAGTAGGCCTATATCTAATGTTATGGTAACAATACCATCTGAATCAGCAGGTGGCGCTGTTGACCACAGCCTACACACTCCTTTGAGACAATTATTAGATTTAAATGGAGGAATACAGAACTGTTTATATATATATATATATATATATATATATATATATATATATATATATATATATATATAAACAGGCAAATAGCACGTTTGGCGGAGACAATCAGATTTGACTATATCTGATTGAAGATGATTCATTGGGTTGTTTGAATATGAGCACTGCTTGTTGGAAGCCATTAAGACATTGATTTGAGACAGATTCCCTAGATAGACTTAAAGCCTTTCTGTCTGTAGTTGTGTTGTATTACAATGAAAAGAAGTGCTACTAGTGAAGAAATAAAAAGCTAAATGTGTCTTTGCTTCTCTTGCCCATCTGTTCCAACCACACAGCAGGAGATATTATCAGCTGGATAATTGCCCAGCTTCTTTTCTATGCATTGAAAGTCATCATTAATGACTGCGAGACAGAGAGAGATTTGTTCTAATGCATATGCCACAATAATACATCTTGTGTGACAAAATTTTCAGTTGGGAAATTTTTGCAAGGCAGGTTTGATATAAATGATTGCATTTCTAGAGTGTGTTGAGAGTATAATATCATGTAAAGAGTCATGCGTTGAGTTGAAAAACAGTTATTAGCTTGATTTAAATGCAACTTATAAGATAAAAATTCACAGAATCTTTGGTGTGACCCTGTAGATTTTGATGTTTGTACTGTAGATAAACCCTTAGATGAGCATTATGTTTAAAGGGGTGTAGGTCATTGAAGTTGGCTCTGTGATTGATGACTGTACAGGATTGTCAGGGATTGAATTTGTGACTGTAGCCAAGGGCATCTTCTCTGTTAAGCTGGACATCGTGTTCTTGCATGATAACGCACTGTGATGGGTGGATATTTCAATGCTTTCTGGTATACAAAGGTGCGTGCAAAGAATAGGAAAAAATAAAGACGTATATATAAAGCTGACAGGATGACATGGCCATAAATTTAAAGTAGGTCTAGATGGTTATTTTACAGAGTGATGATTCAAAAGACTTTTGAGCTGATTGGATGTGAGAAGGAAATTGAGATTTGATTGCCCACAGTTCACATAAATGTGTGATCAATTACAAGAAGTGCTGCCAGTGCAAACACAGTGGGGAATCTATTTATTTATTCAAGATGGATGGAAAGGTCTGCAAGTAAACATGCTAGTGTGTAGACAGTTTTGTCTTCAGACATGAGCTAAATCTAACCAAACCTTGCTTTGGGGAAATTCAGAGCCATCCTTAATTGAAAAGCGACACAAAGAGTACTAAAAATGCAAAACATTTCTATTTAGGGGTTAGTATGTTGAAATATTTTTGTAAAGAGGTTTATATAAAACAATAGGAGCCTATACTATAAGTATATAAAGTGTGTGTGTGTGTGAGATTTATGTAAGATGTTAAAGATAGACAGTAACAGAACACTGATTATGTTATACTTAGAGTCCTAGCGTGGTCCTGGTGGGACTCTGCTGAGCGTTTCCTTAGCAACAGCACCTCACCCCACTCAGCTGAGACCGTCATTTGCCCAATTGGAGGCTGACTCTCAAGTGTGCTGGATTATTGATGAGCTCCAAGATGGAGGTGTTCAAATGATGCTATGAGAATAACATGGCTAATAATGTAAATTCAGGACATCATTGATTTTTCCTGCCATAGATCATGTGTACTTGGTTTCACTTAAATTAGATCAATTACAATACCATTTGAAACAAAGCTTTGCAGCTCTACCAGTGTATTTCTTGCTCATTCTTGTGACTCCTTTTTTTTTTCTTTTTTTTTTAACAAGAGCATAGTGCGAGTGGCCAAATTACAGGTTTATGTAGTGCTTTCTTTAGCATTACCCAGTTAATCTAATTTGTTGTTTAGCAACTGTACATTCTGCCAGTATTACAGTTTTTACATAGATTGGTTGTGTGCGTTTCTCAATAACTACACTTTTGAAAAGCCTTTAATTATATAGTGAACATTTTTCTTTGCCTTGTTATAAAATGCATTCAATAACAGAGGCGGACAAAGTACTCAACTCTATTACTTGAGTGAAAGTACAGATACTGCTGGTCAAATATTACTCCATTACAAGTAAAAGTTGTAAAGACCGATTTTTACTTAAGTAAAAGTACAGAAGTACTTGCTTTTAAAAGTACTTAAGTACCAAAAGTAAATTTCCTTTTTTATGTCAATGCACTGTTTTATTGTTGTATGTAATACTTGTAATACTTCTGAAGCAACTTTGAATACATTACACCTGCGGAATACACTGACTAGCTTGTATCTTTGGAATAAAGAGCTTTTAGAATGTTAAAAACCCTAGTGGGAAAAACTAAACAAAACCACAACAAAAAAAATATTATTTAACACCCCTACCCACAAAAGCAGGATGGTAGTGATCTCACACAGCTCTGACAGTGTGCACACATCTATGTGTAGCCATTCCTCCACATCTGAACAGAGTGGACAGTGAAGTCCTGTTAATACAGAGTAAGCTAGAAAAAAAAAATCAAACCTGCTTTAAAACCCAGCAACACAACTGTAGCTGTACAACTTTACAACAGCAACACTGCTTTAACAAAAAAGCAAAACAGCAAGACTTATTTG